>NC_142380.1:6935000-7212500 GCF_059441005.1 Hippichthys cyanospilos
ATTTTAGGTTCTTGCGTTGACACCATACACCACAGCTGGACGCAGTAAACTTCTCGCTTTGACAAAATTCTATTGCCTTTTTAATCGTTTACTTTCTTAAACATTGGCATGTTATTTATTGAAATAAGTGTAACATGACAGCAAAAATAAATATTTTATTCATCTCTTGTATATATATATATATATATATATATATATATATATATATATATATATATATATATATATATATATATATATATATATATATATATATATATGTCTAAATATAGCGAAGTAATGCTACTGGCATTTTTCGATAATTCTAATGCAAAATGTCTATGCATAATATTTGTTTATATTCATTATTTTATCGAACACATCATAAGCACATTTCAAAATATGAGAACAAAAAAAAAGCAAGTAAAAGAAATCGTCGGTATATTTGCAGTTCAGTGACAAACACATAGCAATATTCATATGCATAAACATACATACACGTACATAGATATTTCTTATTTTTCACATGTAACAAACTTTTATACAAGATCTTATACATAATCTTTGTTTTTTTTTTAATACCATATTTTTAAACGTTTATGAACACAACCATTGATTTACATATTTTAAGTTCTACATATTTCATAACTGTTCCATAAATGGACACCTTTAACAGATAAACAGATATGTTTAATGTTTGTTCTTATTTTCAATTTTTTAAACTCACAAACAGCTTCTGGACATTGTTACAAAGTTGGTTATTGAATACCTTATGCATTAATTGAGCAGTTTTAGCTTCGACTATTACATAAAATTTGAGAGCATTTCATTGAATAAACAACTGTTTGGTTGAGTCTGTATAGTTTGACCGGTTAATAATTCGCATGACTCTTTTCTGGAGCTTGTAGAAAGACTGAGTGTTTGTGTTATGCGTATTTCCTCATATCTCCACGCAATAAGCCAAGTATGGCGGTATTAAGAAGCAAAAATAACGTGTTAATTATTTTTTTGTTTAAGAGAGAGCTTTTAAAGTTAATACCTATAATTTTCGATATCTTTTTTTTTAACATTCTCTATATGTGCTTTCCAGCATAGTTTTGAATCAAGGACAACACCAGGAAATCTCATTTCTTCCTATCAGTTAATTTGATCATTATTTTTGACTGGATGTCTGTTTTAATTTAGTCTTAAATTGATAATAGAAACACAGTACAGTAGGACGTTTGTTGCCTTGGCAGAAGTGTTTAAAGAACTTTGCTGCCACCTATCGTCCACTAGATGAGATTGCCGCCAGATATGACTGAAATCGCGCGATATGAGAACGAACGAGAGCGGTGACTTCCCTTTCTCCCGGAACTCTCGGCAAGATGGTAGGTGCTAACTCGCTGCTAAGCTACTATAAACCATCCAAACACATCTGACCTCATCAAATAATGTTCGGAACACAAGCTTGTCCTATTCGATTTTTCGTCACCGTATACAACCATCCGTTCATAAATGTTGATCATCCATATCGGCTACATGAGTTTACTGGCTTTAGTTTACGCGACTGGCTGTGCTAGGCTAACTGCTAGCCGCGGTCCTACGTACTAATTCCGTGTAGCGTGTCTGCGTTGGGTTCATTTTGAGAACTGTCCCATAATTATCGTCATATATTAATATACGCAGGAGAAGTGCACTTTGTAATGTTTTGAGTGTCTTTTAAATGTCCGTGTTTCTTTTTGCAGGCGGATGCAGAGATCAAGAAGAAGCGTACCTTCAGGAAATTCACCTACAGGGGCGTCGATCTGGACCAGCTTCTGGACATGTCCTAGTAAGTTGGACACCACAAGGATTTTTCTGTAATGCGTATATTGTTTAATGCAATTTTTGCATTTGGACATGCTATGAATGTATACTTTTTTTCTGCTGGAAAGGAAACACAGTATGAGATAAGGTAGTTTCAAATTAAAAGTCATTCCTCCCCAAACATTCTCATTTTAAGTGGAGCAAGAGTGGACAAAATATTGTGAACCAGTCAATTGTTCTGCTTGTAATTCATGTTTATTATTGTCTTACAAATTAAACAAAGTATGCGTTTTAAAATTCTTAAAATAAGACTTCTTTGTTTAAATGGTGCTTTCACAACACATTGTTATAGAAGATTACATTTCCATTGCATATGTGACTTAAGGTTTACAAAACATTAATGATAAAAGAGAAAATTAACCTAAATATATCATCCAATTAATTGGGTGTTTTATTCTGCGAAACAACATTCAGCATTGACTTTTTTTAATGGTGATAATGCCCTAAAGTAAAGTAACCAATTATTCGAAAACTTCATTTAGTACCAGCTTTTTATAGATACTCCTTTAGTTATCACTTGAAAAGAAATTAAAAATATATATGCTCATAAGTACCTGGGATTGAATGTGTGGACTGTAAAAACAATCAGAACAAAAAAAAACAAAAAATGGAAAAATGCATCTTTAGAATTGAATGAATTAAGGGGCACAATTGACTTCAATAAAATGAAAATTAAGAACAAACATGAAGCAAATGTGTCTGTTACAGTTCAATAAATTTAGGCAATTGTAAGTATGTGAATCACTTGAAAATAATTAAAAATATTGTTATAGAAATAAATATAAAATCAGTTTTTTAGTCACTCTCATGAGTCAAAAACAAAGTAGGAAACAATTGGTGGGACTATATAACATTTTCTACTTCCTGCTCCCTTGGAACTTGTAAACCACCCTGAACTTTAATATCCATTTAATCATGCTTTTGTGTACGTTCTTCCATGTTTTTTTTCCTCCATTTTTTTTTTTTATTTGTTCAATTGACATGAAGTAAATGAAGGAACTTGATGGTTTTCCCCATGCAGCGAGCAGCTGATGCAGCTGTACTGCGCACGCCAGCGAAGGAGGCTGAACCGCGGCTTGCGCCGTAAGCAGCAGTCCCTCCTGAAGCGCCTGCGCAAGGCCAAGAAGGAAGCTCCTCCCATGGAGAAGCCCGAGGTGGTCAAGACCCACCTGAGGGACATGGTCATCCTGCCCGAGATGGTCGGCTCTATGGTCGGCGTTTACAACGGGAAGACCTTCAACCAGGTTGAAATCAAGGTGAGCTTCTCTAGAATTGATCAACAGGTTAGTGATGGGTAAAATGAAGCATGATGAAACACTTGTGATGTTTTTTTTTTTTTTTAAATACTTAAACGCTAAAGGTAAAGGCTAGTGCAATAAAAATTGATTGCATTTCCACTGCATCTTTAACATCAGAGTGCCATCTAGAGGAGGTAAATAGTATCACAAGTGCTTCAAGAGGCTTCATTTTCTCTCACTAGGGACAGTCAGATTTACTAAACGAAATCTTTTTTTTTCCACAGCCTGAGATGTGTGGCCACTACTTGGGCGAGTTCTCCATCACCTACAAGCCCGTGAAGCACGGTCGCCCCGGTATCGGAGCCACGCACTCTTCCCGTTTCATCCCCCTCAAGTAAAATGGTTGTACACTTTGTAGAAATAAAAACAAAAAATGGGTACTCCACAAAACTTGTCTGCTTGACTTTCTCCATTCATATTCCTAAATATCTTGTGGATTTTTCTATAATGTATCTGCCCAATGGCTGCCTTCTCAAAAAGACTTTTTGGAACAAATATGTTTTGCATACTGCTATTGAGCCCCTATGGTGCTAGGATATGAGGAAAAAAAAATGGTAATCAGGTTCCTTCAGTTTACAAATCTGTCCTTCACTTTACTGATATGTACTCTCAGGTTATTAATCTGTGTCCTTAGTTTGCTAATAATTGTTTGCAAATCTCTTCCCTCAATTTACGAATCAGTTACCTCGATTTACTCCTTTGTTCCTTGTTTTTTTAAGACGTACCATCAATTTACTAATCTCACTTTACCAGTCAGTACTTTCTGGTTAGCAAATAACTACCTGGCAAAAGAGGGGTTCTGTATACTGCTGGTCAACATGCACGAACTGAAGCACTACATTATTTTCATCTGCATAATGGCACAAACATTAGAAAAATAATGAAACCGATGAGACGTACAAAACCCTGAATTTTGTTGGAGAAAGCTGTCGACAGTTTGGTCTCAGCGAAATGTGATGAATGGAGCGTGACGTCACGCACGTCTAGCTGACCCATCGGGAGTGGCGTCGTGCGTACGTCAAAGTGTTCCGGGTGTGTACAGCACATTCCGAGAAAAGATTGGGCCCCCTTTCCGCTCTGTAAACCAGCTACATTTTTGTGTGGCCACTCTGGGCAATGGCTACAACCTATAGCTGCAAAATTTTGACAACAAGCTAGTAAAAAGCCTCCTACTCCGTAGAACGAACGGCGAGTAGTTTGGTAAGTAATTCGCTTAATTATGACTTGTTTCATACGGACGGTGTACCTTTCCCCCCCTTTTTAATGCAAACCCGAAACCGCTAGCATTAGCAATCGGTCAGCTAGCTTGGAGCTAAATTAACGGTAGCAATCGTTAGCAAGGTAGCTTCGCAACGCAATTGACAGAAGAGGATGGTGATGTCAAATTGAAGGAAATATGGATGTATGTACTTTCTGCGCCGTCTGTAAATAAAATTAGGCTTTTAGCACCAGCTGCCAGATGAATCTTATCGTTGCGTATACCAAATACTCAACACCGGATCTGAATTGACCGGTGCTCCCGATGTATCAGTAAATAAATCCAGATTGAGAACAAAGATGTTTTGACCACAGCCTTTCCCAACATCATTTGTGTTTCAAACCGTCGTTTCATTTTATACGTTGACTACATACAGATTTGGCTCCATGTCAAGGAAAAATACAGTCATACTTGAGTAATGCCGTTTGTTTCCCTTTTTATGTCACATTAAGATTAACACTGCATGTGACATCGCTTGCTAAATCGATCGTTTTTAACAAAAGCTGTGAGTCAAAACTGCTGTCTTACAGTGTACGAAAATAGGTAAGTATATTGTACGTTCATTCATTCATTACCTTTCAATAGATGCCAATATTTGACACCAGGTCACAGTGCAAACTAATCATTCAACCTTTGCGCATTTTTTTTAAATTTAATTTGAATAATTTTGAATATTAAAGTTACTTTGTCACAAGGACGTCTGGTCTCAATCTCCTAGCACAGTGATTCTTAATACTTTTCATAATTTGCAACATTAACATTGTATTGTTGCTTTTCCATCACAAGCGAGATTTTGATTTTTGCAAATGGAGTTTCTCAACCTTTGTCACACCGGGGCCTGCATTTTCCTACACACCTTTAGGAGTTAAAAATAAGGAAAGCATTTTATATACAGTAATAGTGATCTATGAAAACGCATGCGCAACAAATTTTGAAATGTTTCAAACAAGTTTGCTGCACCGTCAAAGTGTTATTCCAAGCCATGACCTTTCAACAGAGGCCGAGCTGCACTGTATTTGTTTGCAGCGTAATCTAGTGGCAAGATCGCATGAGAACCTCACTTCCTGTCAATATCTCTGTGAACTGTGGGCATGTGATTGTATTCTTATTGATGCTATAAAGTAATATAATCAGACAGAACATCCACATTATGTAGGTAGTGACAGTTTGAACATTAACAATGTGCTTAAATTTGTTACATATAAAAACGTACCAAAGTAAATCTATCAAAAGGTTAACGATAACAGACGTTTACTCAACAAGTTTTGTATTTATATTTAAAAATGGTTAAAAAATCACTAACATTACACCCAGTTTGAAACTTTAGTTCAGTTCTTTTGTGTAGCACACTTTGAGAACTACTGTCTCGATTTAATCTTAACTGCCCTTCTTCTCAGCACATTTTTCCTTCATGAGTTTTCTTCGCACTAATCCTTGACCCAACTCAGATTATAAAGGAAGGAATGTGGAGAATTGCTTAGACAGTACCTTACCTAGCTTCGAACTGAGCCGAAAACAAATATTGTAATCTCACCCAACAACCAAACGTCAAAATTACTCTTCGCCACAATATTTTCTGCTTCTAAGCCGCTGCATAACATCTTGGTAAAAGGTTTGCTTTGTGCCTCTCGTTTTTGTCCGGGGCATGTTCTTTTGGACTGATGCGGCAGAAAACAAACTGGGCTATTTTTAAATCTTGACTTCTCTGCTTGGGAAAAAGCAGACAATTGTGTGATTGTCAACGCTATTTGAGGAATTTCAGAGCTGTACCTGTTGCTCACATGTTGCAGGCTTCCAGAGGCGCCTTGACCGGTGAATGCATAGAGTCAAGAAGGTCAAGCTTTGCCGAACTACAAAGGGTATCTGGAAAAGGTATAGTGCCTCATTTTACTTATTCGAATGCAGGTACACAAACACAGTTAATCTAACCTAATTGTTATAGTTTGAGTGGGCCCTCCAAAGGCAAACGCTCCAGAAGTTGCTGGCTTTTTTTTCATTGAAAATAATGCCATCACAACCTCAGCTAACACAACCTGCTGTTAGCTGTTAACCGCCAGCTGACCTCCACCCTCTAGCTCGTCCCATTACAGTAATTATTGTTTGTAAGGATACGGCCGATATACAGTAAAAATGCACATCTGTGCCTCTGCCTGTGTGGCTGACAGATCAATCTTTCTCGAATGGTGTCGAATTTAAAAAAAAAAGTCAAATTTTTAAGGCACACCCATACTTTTGGCCTTGATTTTTAGAAAAAAAGAGCATCTTATATTTAGGGAATTGTGGTACTATAGTTTAATAAATCAGACACAGATTTTTATATGTCTTACTGCTTTGAGCTGGTAGGATACTTGGTTGAAAAAAAAAATCATAGGGGTTGCACCACTTAAAAATGACAACCACAGACATGGAAAATAAAATTTTACCCAGCATATGCAAAGCGCAGTGCCCAAAAGTGACCGTGAAAATGAGTCAAGAAGACAATAAAAAAAAAAAAGGCACAATTTTACTATACTGGACTTTTTTCGTGATTGTTACACTAGATCACTACTTCAAATCTGTAATTAAAGCTCTCACGGCATTGACAATTTCATCCTGGAAAAAAACTACGCAGAAAAAGACAAGGTCAGGCTGCTTGAGCACTAATGTGACGTGCGTAATGTTGATGGCTCAGTTTTGTTCCAGCGAGGATGACGGCTGTGGACGGCCTATCGGACAGCACGGAGGTGGTGGAGATGGAGGACGTGCCCTCGCAGTTCTTTGTGGAGAAACACTCGTGGGAAGGGCTCCGTGACATCATCCATTGTAGCCGGAAGTACTCGGGTATGATCGCCAACAAGGCTCCCCACGACTTCCAGTTTGTGCAGAAGAAAGATGAAAACGCTCCCCATTCCCACCGGTTATACTACCTCGGTAAGTTTCAACAACTTGTGTTTCTTACTTTCAATTGCTCACTTGTCTTTTTTTTTTTAACCTCTCAACCACGAGTCATATTCTCTACCCTGCGCAGCACAAATATCGTCTCATGACATGAAAACAGTTACGTCATTAAATCCACCTTGTTGAAGGTGCCATTGTGTGTGTTTTTGTGTGCATTTGTGTGCAGGAATGCCTTATGGAAGCAGAGAGAACTCTTTGCTCTACTCAGAAATCCCAAAGAAGATTCGCAAAGAGGCCCTCTTAGTTTTGTCTTGGAAACAAATGCTTGATCATTTCCAGGTGAATTTCCACTGATTTTGCTTTGTGTACCAATCCTAATACACTTACTATAAAAACGGTGGCGCTTTGTGATACATGATGCATTCGGTGACCACGCTCCACTTCAAACTGGCATATCTCAAATCATGTCTTTTTTCTTTTTTTTCTGGAGCAAATATAAATATCACTCTCTGTTGTACTTTATAAACACATACGGTTATGATATTATTGACAGTTAATAAATTAAACTTTTTGCCGCAGTTTTTACTTTTCAATCTCATAGATATTGTGCTGCTTCTTGTGATGTTCACTCCTTGACCAGGAGGTGGCAGTATAACTCAGACAAACGTATACATGGAGAAGTGTCAAGTACTGTACTCACTAAAAGTTGGTCTTTATAAAGGGTGTGTGTTGAGGCGCCATTAGTCAATACATGAGCCCTTGAGCAATTATGATGTCATTTTATGTCAACAGCAAGTAGCAAATGGGCCGCCCCTCTGCAAATGCAGTATTATTTAAAATACCATGTTTCAACGAATAGGAGCACATAGAATGTATTTATTAAAAAAAAAAAACAATCTTGACGTCTTTCTCAATTGCTTTTGCTTGAAGGCGACACCACACCAAGGGGCCTACTCCCGAGAGGAAGAACTGCTGAGGGAGCGTAAACGCCTCGGAGCATTTGGAATCACCTCTTATGACTACCACACACAGACGGGCCTGTTCCTCTTTCAGGCTAGCAATAGCCTGTTTTACTGTCGGGATGGAGGCAACAATGGCTTCATTGTGAGTAGACTGCTGTTTGACATGTTTGTCAATCATTTATCCAATCAAGATATCGAGGCGTGAACTGCGGGATTTGAGAGGCACACGATTGCGCTGTTAAATTTTTGCAAATCCTGTCCTCAGTGTTCAGCATTATTTATCTATTTTCATGCTGAATTTAATGTTTTTTCTTTATCTACACATTCAAATATCCCTCTTCGCTTCCTGTCTTGCGGTTTTAGCAGTCGGCTCCCGTCAAGCCTGTGGAGATCAAGACCCAGTGCACAGGCACCCGAATGGATCCAAAGATCTGCCCGGGAAACCCCGACTTCATAGCCTTCATTAACAATAATGACCTGTGGATAGCTAACATCAAAACCGGAGAGGAAAAGAGGCTCACCTACTGTCACAAAGGTGTGAAGATTTAATTCAGTTTTTAAGCGTTATTATATTTTTATGGTAGGCATCATAACACATATTCCCACATTTGAGATAAACATAGCATAAACAAATTATTGTTCTGTAAAGACATTTTTGTCTTTGTCAATTCTTTACCGATCATCTTGCATGAAAGTCAGATTTTCTTTCTTTATCATAATGATGTCATATCCTTCTTTTATAACTCTTTACTAGGTGTGGACAATGTGAAAGAAGACCCCAAGTCAGCAGGTGTAGCAACATTTGTCATCCAAGAAGAGTTTGACCGTTTCACTGGCTATTGGTGGAATCCCTCAGTAGAGGAAGGTCAGCGCATGAAAACTCTGCGGCAGTTTTGACACATCCCTCTATTGTTCTTGAACCTTTTCTGATCGGTTGACTTTAAAAGCTGCTTCCAGCTTATGTTTCAAATGACTCGCTGTGCAGGCACATGTCCAATGTTATTTTTTTCCCTCCTAGACTCAAGTGGTGGAAAAACAGTATTTCTCTTGTACGAGGAGGTAGATGAGACTGAAGTGGAAATTATCCACGTGCCATCCCCGGCGCTGGAAGAGCGCAAAGCCGACGCATACCGATACCCGCGCACGGGTGAGTGCAGCCACGCACGCCGCTTTGGAGTTAGGTCACCAAAGTGTATTTATTGCTCCTATATTGAACATTTCCCTTTAAAATTTTTAGGAAGCAAGAATCCCCAGGCCACACTTAAATTAGCAGAGATCAAAACAGACCATCAAGGAAGAGTGAGTCACACTTGACTTCTTCTTTGCTCTTCTATGTCATTCTCCTCACACATGGTGTGTTTTTGTGCAGATTGTCAGCATGCAAGATAAGGAGCTGCTGGTCCCTTTCACCTCCTTATTTCCTGGGACAGAATATATCGCCAGGGTAGGATGGACAAGCGACGGCAAATAGTAGGTGTTGATTCAGGTCTGCCAGTTTGGGTTTTCAGGCTCCCTCTAGTGGTTGATGAAAGAATTTATGGGTGCACTTCACTTGGGACATTTCTTAAACAGTTATTCACTTTTAAATTAAATGTATGTGAAGTACATTTTAATAATTGTAATGAGCCTGCCTGTCAATATGCTGACTTTTTGTAGTGAAATATCTGTGTGACTGCTTTTAAGAAAAACGACGCCTCGGCTCATAAAGAAGCGTTAAAACTCTCTGCTTTTCGGTTCCAGCGGCTGGGCGGTTTTGTTGGACCGAAGTCAGAGAAAATTGCAGCTCGTCCTGCTCCCTCCATCGCTCTTCATCCCGGTTGCCGATGATCCGGCTCAGAGGCAGGCCAGTCTGGAGTTTGTCCCTGTTAACACGCAACCGTATGTCATCTATGAAGAAACCACCGACGTCTGGATTAATGTATGTCCAAATTATGCAAGTGCTGTGGCTATTGTAATGTAACTAGCACCCACTACTACTTATTTGAACTGAAGCTACTGAATATTTTTAGAACTGATTATCCCACAGATAAAAAGAGTAATTATAAATAATAATAAACACATATAATTAGAAATAAATATAAAGAAACATGGCACTTGTCGTGTCGCACCTATCAAAGTTTTTGAGGTTGCTATTCTTTATGGTCACTGAAATTTTAGCGTGTCTTCAGTTGAATCATTTGTGTATGTCTCTACAGGTTCATGACATATTTTATCCATTTGTCCAAGTGTCAGAAGAAGAGTTTACATTCATTTGGATCAATGAGTCAAAAACGGGTTTCAGTCATCTATATAAAATCACATCCCTGTTACAACCGAGCTGTCACAAGTGGACAGATCATTACCAGCACATAGAAGGTAAGGACCGGTGTTAACATGGGCCGGCTACTTTGAGTGAAAAAACAAACGATTTTAGAGAGCATTTTTCAGGTTCAATTTTGGAATGCCATGGATCTTGTTGCTTCTTTTATCAGGACAATTTAAATGTGCAATCAAGGAGGAAGTTGCGTTGACCAGCGGCGAATGGGAAGTACTTGCCAGACATGGATCCAAGGTAAGCTTTCACGCATACCATTTGACAAATCGCATTCGTTGATCAGATCGCTCCAGCTGACCGCGTTCTCCTCCTTAATTAGATCTGGGTAAATGAGATGACAAAGTTGGTGTACTTCCAAGGCACCAGAGACACTCCGTTGGAGCATCACCTCTACGTAGTCAGCTACGACTCGCCGGGAGAGGTGGTCCGGCTAACCAAGCCCGGCTTTTCTCATAGCTGCTCCGTTAGTCAAGTAAGATGAGCATCAGCAACAGTTTTCTTTTCAATAACATGTTGTATGTGGCCCAACTCCATGTAGTTGAAACACGGAATTTGTTGCTGAATTCATCATTCCTCCAGAGCAATATTAATCAGAATGACATGTTTGAACTAGTTTGGCCATATCTAACATATTATTGAACAGAAACATTTTCGGTTGATTTCCCCTTTAATGACTTTGTTATTTGGCCCATTTTGTTGCGCGCTTGACTTCCTGCGCGCATGTCTCCTCCCACCCGGCAGAACTTTGACTTTTTCGTCAGCCACTACAGCAATGTGAGCACCCCTCCCTGCGTTCACGTGTACAAACTGAGCAGCCCGGAAGGCCACCCCTTACACGCGGCGCCTGAAGTCTGGGCCAGCATGATGGAGTCACCAGGTAAAAATCATCTCCACCTCGTGGCGGAAGGACACGTTTGTCAAACGGGCTCATCCGTCCCCCAGGTTGCCCGGGAGATTACAACCCGCCGGAGATATTTCACTTTCCCGGCAAGTCTGGTTTCCGCCTTTACGGGATGGTTTACAAGCCTCACAACCTGCAGCCTGGCAGGAAGCATCCCACCGTTCTCTTTGTGTACGGAGGCCCGCAGGTTTGGCGTTTATGGGCCGCGCCGTCTCCCGCTAATGTCTGCGCCGTACTTTAACTCTCTTGTTGCTTCTTTGTTTTCCCAGGTGCAGTTGGTCAACAATTCCTTCAAGGGGATGAAGTACCTCCGTCTCAATACGCTGGCCTCCCTGGGCTACGCTGTCGTTGTCATTGACGGGAGGGGGTCTTGCCAAAGGGGCCTTCAGTTTGAAGGTGCACTTAAAAACAAAATGGTAAGCTCCATTTTTTTCATAGATTATCTCACGAAGCCTCGTGTATGTGTGTGTGTGTAAGTATAAATACATATATATATATATATATATATATATATATATATATATATATATATATATATATGTATATATATATATATATATTTATATATATATATATACACAGTCGGCCCCCGGCTTACGAGCACCCTGATTTACGAACAATTCGCCTTACGAGCGTGGATCAGGGAGATTTTTGTCCTCCGCTAACGAACAAACCTCTCGCCTTACGAGCAATTCGACATGCCGGCCATTGAGTATGTAGAAATGTTCTCGTTTAATTGCGTCAATAAAATCAACAGTAGCGACATCATCAATCATCAGTAGATACTTGTGGCAGTAACGTGAACGCTATTGCTCTTACAACGTCACACTGACTGTCTCACTCACGGTGTCTAAATATATTACCATTTAAGTGTAGTGTTTGTACAGCTAAAGGGAAAAACAGCTGACATGAAATTAAATGTGCCGATTGCAGGACAAAGAATTGGCATTGGTTTAAATGTGTGTTTTTTTAAAATTAATTGTCAATACATTCCAACCGTTTAAAAAAAAAAAGTGCGAATAATTATCAGTCAGTCACGGAGATGCGAATATGCTATTGGTCGATTAAGGTCACCCGGTCTCACTCACGGAGATGCTATTGGCCGGCGTCACACGTCAATCACAGAAATGCCGATATGCTATTGGCCGAACGCCTTTATCTAGCTTGAAGGGACAGGATGGAAGGAAGCAGAGAAAATTAGTGAAAAACGGAATGTTGTGAAGACTTTGCAAACTTTATCTGTTAGACATAGCTTCTAAAATTACTAGCAGCGGTAAAGAAAGAAATAAGAGGATGATGTTTTAGTATCTGCGTGATTTGCACCCTGACTGAAAGAGTTACTGTAACACTGTAAGACCAATAGCATATATGTCGCCGTGTTAAGTTTGAGCGTTGGACTCTGCCCCCTATGCTTACACCCAGCTCAAGTCTCGTCGTTTCAAAGGTAAAAGCAATTTAACCAATGTATTTATTATAAAATGCAAGCGTACAGCAGATTATGTCACTCAATTTTAATATATGTATACAGTGTGTCGTTTTTACCTAAGGCTTCGCCGCGCGATGCACGCATTCACGAATTAACATGGGTTTGGATTGCCCGCTATACGAGCAATTCGAGACACGAGCGTAGCCGCTGAACGGATTAAGTTCGTAACCCGGGGGCCCACTGTATATATATATATATATATATATATATATATATATATATATATATATAATCGCAAAACCTTACATGCTTAATCACATCTCAAAATTTTTTACGAAGCTTGTAACATATTTAATTGAATAAAATCCAATGAGTCCTCTAGCAACATTTCAAATTAAAAAGATGTAAACGTCCATCTTGGTCTGCCGTTATATTGTTGAAGTTTTATTGCAAAGTTAGCAGAGTCGAGCTGCCACAGGAAATAAATCGTTACCGGGTAACTGACTAAAAGTTTTTGAAGTTAAATTACTGTACGTAAATTTTTGTGGTTGGCAAGTTAGCAGAGTTTAGCCGCCATGGGACGTAAATAATTAGTCGTAATTGAGTAAAAAGAAAAAAAAAAAATGCATTTTTTTTTTTTTTTTTAAGAATATATTTGTGTTGTGAGGTTAGTTGCCATGAATGTCAGTTGTGCACCTTTTAACTCAGGGTCAAGTGGAGATAGAAGACCAGGTGGAGGGCCTTCAGTATGTGGCGGAGAAGTTTAACTTTGTGGACCTGAGCCGTGTGGCCATCCACGGTTGGTCCTACGGCGGCTTTCTCTCCCTCATGGGACTCATCCAGCGACCCAACGTATTCAAGGTTGGCAAACCTTTTCTGTGTCCATGGGCTGCTGTTACATGAAGTTTAAAAAAAAAAAAAAAAAAAAAAGTTAATGCGTACTGCACCTTGTTTGTATGCTGGGTACGAAGTAATACTGAGCATAGAAAAAAAACTATGTTAAAGTAGTAAATTTTGAGCATTACTGGTTGTAGTTACAATATCTGCCCACATGATGTCAGTGTTTTACAAGGCACTGAAACACGTTTAATTAAAAATGCCAAGTGGTTTGTGACGCTAAGCACCACCACAAGTCCAAGTCACCTTAGCATACTATGCTATGCTATGCTACAAAAATCCCTCTTTCAGTATTTGAAGTCCTTCTTGATCGCGTTTGTGTCAGTTGGCCATCGCAGGCGCCCCGGTGACGGTGTGGATGGCGTACGACACGGGCTACACGGAACGCTACATGGACGTGCCCGAGAACAACCAGCAGGGCTACGAGGAAGGCTCGGTGGCGCTGCACGTGGACAAGCTTCCCAGCGAGTCGGTCCAATTTCTCACTGTCAAAATTGTGGTTTTGCCACACGCCGCTTGACGGTCTTGACTTTCGTTCCAGGCCCAACCGTTTGCTGATCCTCCATGGATTTCTCGATGAAAATGTGCACTTTTTCCACACCAATTTCTTGGTGTCACAGATTATCCGTGCTGGGAAGCCCTATCAACTTCAGGTTACTATCACACGCACACACATTCAAGACATGGTTAGTTAATGATATGCAAAAACAAGAAAATTGCTGTGTCAAAGTTGAGCTGGATTATTAATGGATCCAACATATTTTCAACATGTTACTGACAGAATATTGCAGAGTAAAGCCTCATGTGATATATGTATATTTTTTACTTCTAGATGTCGCGCTTAGTTTAAAAACAAAGGCTAGTGCAATGGAATTGAATCACCTTTCCCTGCATCTTTAAAGCGAGAGTGCCCCTAGAGGCGCTAAGATGTATCACAAGTGCTTTGTGAGGCTTGGTTTCCCGTCACTAAATGATGATGTTTATTTCTAAGTGTTGACACGCACAGCTGTTGTCCAAGTGTCCATTTTTAAGCGAGTTCCGCGTGCGGCTTGCAGGTGTACCCCAACGAGCGCCACAGCATCCGCTGCCCCGAGTCTGGAGAACACTATGAGATCATGCTGCTGCACTTTCTACAACAATACCTCTGAAAGTCAAAATGGAAAATGGCACCCGAGCGGACCGGCGCTCACCCCTCAAACCCACGTTTGCTGTCCGCCTCCTTTTCTCTCCTTTGTGCGCGCTGTGTTTTGCCGTTGGCCAGCAAAGGTAAGGACATTGGAAACGGGACGTGCGGGCCGTGTCGCACCAAGTTGCCACCTTGGCCCTGCTCCGCCCCCTCCCCGACCCGCTCGAGAGCTGTCACGTTCGACCCCGTTGGCGCGAGTTATAGGAAAGAGCTCAGAGTTTGACGGATCTGAAAATGGAAGCGCGCCTCCATTGTTGCACACGCCCTAATATATGTGTTGATTGCAGACATGAAGAAACGGAAGGAAGGCCCTTCCCGTGTCCACTTGTTTTAGTGTGTTTAAAATAAAATATTTTTATGAATTTTTATTCTTATTTTTAATGAAAGCTGACAGAGGCCAACTCATTTGTCTTTTCTGTCCCCATTGGCGCTTGCCTTGGAAACATATAATTTATATTTGCCAAAGTACCTCCTGACCTTTGGTCTTGCCGGTATTTGCTTTTTTTTTTTTTTTTTTCTTTTGTTTTGTTTTTTTTCTTTTGGTTTGTTTGTTTTTTACTGCAATACAGCCGACAGAAGGTTGAGCACTGGAGGCTTTCGACAGCTTTGTACCACCAGAATACAATTTGTACGTCGCCACCAATAAATGGATGAATCCATGACAAGTTTGCCTCTGTTGCCTAGAAAATTGTGCCTAGCCTCAGACAAGGCTGCTTCTTTTGTGGGAAGCGCTGTTGCCATGGCAAAACAATTGGCCACTGCGGAGGCTGCGAATGCAGCCAGAGAGAGAACCATCTTCGCTTCTTCAAACCATCAAACAGCAGGCTCGCAAACAAGCTGGATAGCCTCGGCTTCCAAATAAATGATTTTTACTGCCCTACGCTCCGTGGTCATTAAAGGGACAGTGTGTAAGATTCAGACCGTTTTTCATGAAAAAGGAATAAATTAAATGATTGTAAATTTCAAAAACCTTGAAAATGAACGTTCTTAAACACCCACAGTATGTATAAAATGTAATCATAGGTCTAGTTATCATGAAATAATATTAAATGGAGGGTGGCACTTCTCTGGAGGCGGCCATGTTTGTTATAGCTATGGAGAGCACCTGCAGCACCTCCTGCTGGCCGTAATGAAAAATGCTCCAAGTCTTTCACATTATCCATTTAAAAAGAAAAAAAAAAGCTTAAGAAAAGTTTGTTTTTGTGGAATTAAAAATGCCTTTCTATACATGGTTGTTTTGGGGGAAGAAAAAAAACGTTTTTTTATTTTCCCCTAAATTAAATGCCTTACATCTTTTTTGGGTAGAGGGGAGCAAAACCCTTATTCAGTTCTTTAAAAAAAAAAATAGAAAACAGGCTCACTATAAATGGTCTTCCTGATTCGAGACGGTAGAAGTGTGACTTTGTTTTGAAGCAAGCGATAGAAAACAAACAGCCGTTTTGCTATCAAGCCATTTTATTGGCTCCTGAAGGTCAACAAAAGTCTCTTGAAAAACACACGTCAAAGGAGACAATATAAATTACAAATATAGTGATATTTCTTTGGACAGCATTTAAATTAAAAAAAAAAAAAGACAAGTAACATTCCCCATCAGACAAAACGACGTTTTTCCTCGTTACACAACAGAAAGAAGTCAATATGACTTAAAATCGCGCACCATTCAGCAAGAAAAAAAAGGAATAATCACATGATTGAATGGCTGGAATGTTTCTCATGCGTCAGTGTACAGTGATTTCAACTTTTCAAACGGCGACCCGGACGCGCTCACGCGGAGGGCAAAGGTCACGTGTCGGCCCGCTCGGGGGCGGCGGGAAAGGAGAGCCGCTCCCCCACTTTTTTTTTTTCCTCGTCTCGGCTGAGGCGGCAGTCCGGCGAGCTCTTGCGCTTGACGCCACTTCTACCAAAAACAATGAAGAGTCCAAAATGATTTTTTTGGGGGGTGGCGGTGACGGCCTTAGGATTTGCTGTGGTCGACGGCGACGGGGGCGATCATCATGGCGCTGGACTTGAGAGGATAGTAGCGCCCCCTCCAGCTTTTCCAGAAGATACCCTGCTTGCGCTGGTGCCGCTGTTTGGGTGGCGGGCTCTGGAAAAAGCGACCGTTCAGGTTGGACTGACCGCAGTTGCTGAACCACCAGCCGCCTGCCGTGCGGGAAAAAAAAAAGATGGAAAAGCAGGTTAGAGGAAGACAATAATTCAAATAAAAAGACAATAAAAATTGTGTCCTAAATCCATGTACTGTAAAACGAAGCCTCGTGAAACACTTGTTTTTTTGTTTTGTTTTTTGTTTATTTTTTTTGGTTTTAAGCGAACTGCCAGTGCATTGGAAACAACAAATTCCCAAGGCATCTTAAAAGCAAGGTGCCACCTAGAGGAGCTAAAAAGTATAAGTGCTTCATGAGGCATTACTGAATAATAATAATAATTACAAACAAACTACTCATGGTCATGTTTTTGAATCGCCTTACCATCCACAGTCATTTGAAAAAAAATGTGTATAAAATATAACTTGGTTAATAAATAAAACACTTATTGATATTAATCATTTGTTTCCTGAAAATAAAGTGTTTTTTTTCCCCCAATTAAAAAAAAACCCTACCTTTCTTACACTACATGGTTTTCTTTTAAACCATTACTATGAATTCTATGTGAAGTTTGCTGCGAGTAGCAGGCATTTTGGTCCTGGCAAGTCAAATTTCTGCTCATAAGTCAAGACAAAAAAATGGCTGCTCTATGGCTTGCATCTCAAAAATGTTGGGTCAGCGTCGAAGTCTACTAAAAGTTGTCCTAACTTAAGCCTGGGTCGTTAGCGGAAGTGACACATTCTTCAAAGCATCTCACCGGATAAATGTTTGGCGCAGTTGGTGTCCTTTTTGAGGTCGTTGTCTTGGTCTCGAGTGGAGAACGGCAGACCGGCGGCGGCGTCCGAGCCCAATGAGCTTTCGAGAGGACTGAAGGTTCCCGCCTCCTGGACCTGGAGGGCGTAGCGGCTCTCCTCTGGGCCCAGCCGGAACGGCAGGCGGACGGACGCCACGTCGCCTCCCCAGTCGGACAACTTGATTTGGAGGACATAGCCGCCCTTCTTGGTGATGGCGTACATCTTTTCCAGGCCCAACCAGAACTCACCTGTTGGACATGGCGAGAATTGAATCGGCGGTCGGGGGGGACAAACACGCACCCGTTCCGGGTTAACGTCGGGAAATTTACCATCAAGGTTGCCAAAGCCGTTCTGGTAGGCGGACCACAGCCGGTCAAAATCCACTGAACCGTCTTCTCGCTTTTGGATCACGGTCCAGCCGCCGTCTGCGCGGACAAAATGGCGTTACGCATCGGACTTTGCGGACACGCGCCGGTAACGTCCCTCCCGTCCAACTTACCGGCGCTCATCTCACAGAAGACCTGGAAGGCTTCCAAATGGTCCGGCTGGATGGTGTAGACCCCGCTAATGGTCTCACCGCGCAGGAACAGCTCGTGGCAGTCCGAAGCCATCTCTGGACAAAGACAACAAAAAAAAAAAATCATTATTGACTGCACGTGTGACTTACAAAGTGTAACCAAAACCATTTTTGCTTATGTTAGTTAAATCGACACCTGTGCTTTCTAAAAGCGTCTGACATGTTTGTTAGCTAGCATACAAACACGTTTGCTAGCTTAGCTTGCTAGTAAACACACATGTTTGTAGCTAGTTAACTAGCAAACAAACATGTCAAGTTCTGAGTAAAGTATAAGATTGAATATCTTGCCTTTGAAAAAAATAATCATATAAATATGTTTTTGGGATTGAATTAGTATGTTACACAGAATTTTAGTTTGTTAACGGCCAGCATTGTTGCCACTGCTGTAATTTTACTACCTAAAGTCATCAATGACTTTAGTACTGAATTCAAATATCAAGTAATCACGTAGTATTTTTTTTTATTTTATAGACTCGTTTAGAAGAACACTTGAAAAGTTTTGAAAAAAAAAATACATTATAGATTTTTTTTTAAATAATAATAATAACCTCTTAAATTTTAGGGGTGCTTGAGCACCCCCAAAAAAGATCTAAACACACTCACGCTCGAAACACATTAATCACAAGGAAGTCCAACTAGATTCAGGATATCGGTGTCACAGTATCGAAGCACGTTTAAGTCATCGACAGACTTTAAGTCATAGCATCGCTAATGGCAACAAAGATGAGACAAAATGTAATATAATGTGTCTGACCCGTTTTAGCTTGCGGGCCACGTGGAGGAAAATCTATGCCCAAGTGGACCGGACCCATAAAATTATGGTAAATATTTAAGTAACTTTAAAACAACAACTTCAGATTTAATATGTAACTAAAACATTTCAAATGTTTCATTTATTGAAAAAAAATCAGCTCATTTTTATACTTTACATTAAAAATCTCACGGGCCGGCTTAACCCCGTTTGCGGGCCAGAATCGGCCCGCCGGCCGCATGTTTGAAACCCAGATATAACGGATGATCACAAAGTGAACGCGAAAAAGATGCAAATATTTATTTTGAAACGACGTACTCATAAGTGGGTCAGGCAGGCCGAGCAGTGTTTGCAAATAGCATTCTTATCTTGGCGGCGGAACACGGTGTGTGTGATGTGATGTGCTCTCTCAGCCAGATTGTGGGAGAAATTTCCCCGCGCCTGCAAATATGACCTTTCTCCCAGTTCCCAGGCAGGCCTGCCCAGTCGCATTCCCAAAATCAATTGCCGCTCCCCTTGAAATTCCTCACCCCCCCCCCCAGCCGGGCAAGAAGCCCCCCTGCCCCCGGCAGGCCTTGCTCACGTGCCGTCGATGACGTCGCCGTGCGTGGCCGCTGCGTGGCCCAGACGTGTTCGCCACGTGCTGGGGGAGGGGGGGCTTAATACCGTTTACCTTGTCAATGGACATACATTAAAAAAAATAATAATAATAAATTCAGATTTTATTCAACTTTTTTAGAGGAGTTCATTTTCTACTCTATTTTTAAAATTGTTCAATGTAATTATTATTCATTGATATAATTAATCTCACGCCTGGTTGTGGGATTCAGGAGAATCACACAAGATATTTTATAGGTTCATTATTCATTTTTCACATTTTACTCACTGCAAATTTTTGAATGTCTTTAACAACAAAAACAGTTTTTAAATGGAAACAATTCAAAAATTCCACACAAAATTGAATAGGCAGATTTCTACAAACCACTTATATTAAAAAATATATATATATAATGCTCATATATTTATGTTTAAAAAAAAAACCAAGACAACAATTTTTTTAAATGAATAAATGTTAAATATACATGTAATACTGTTTATTTCGCTAATATTTTAATTGTATTACCTGCGTCAAATTATATTTTTTTTGTTCAGTTTGAAATTGATTATTTACAGTCAAACAAATATTTACAAAAAAATGTAATAAGCAGATTTTAACAAACCACTTTCATCAGAATTAATTGGCGGGCAAGATCGATTTTTTTTGGCATCTCCAATTTTTTGATGCCAATCCTCTTGTTTATTGTTAAAGCGGAGCCCTCATTTGCATAAGTGCACCTTTCCCCCACAAGCGGGCCACGTCGGGCCAGGGGGTTCTCCTCAACTTTAACACACTTCTTAGTCATTCAAAGAAAGGGGGGGGGCAGGAGGGATGTCTGACTCCCGCAAAGAAGTGGGGGAAAGGTCGCCGCTAGCTGAGGTCGCCAAGATCGCGCCGAGGACACGTGTCCAAACTTTACCCATGCGTCAATACAAATTGTATTCTTGTACACAATAACAAACGGGCAGCCGGAGTATAATCCGCTTTCCGGCTCCTGAGACCCAAGAACTTTCGCCCACTTGACATTTTGCCAGCGCTTTTCTCCAACAAAGACATTTAGCGCTGCGCTGCAACTAAATATGAGGACATAATAAGTAGGGATGGGCGAGGAACGATAGCGGGTATCGTATCGGGACACGATTGCAAGGTATCGGGTACTCGTGAAGGATGCTGATACCAGCCGCTGAAACCTAAAGCGAATGCATGGTGCTACACCGCTGCGAATGATCAACAGTCAAAATTAATTGACAATTAATCGATTCTCCGATTAATCGAAAAGCATTTTAACCCTTGCCCTTTGTTATTTTCTTCTTAATCATTCTTGTAGTATTTGAGCCAAGGATGGCAAAATTACGGTAGTGTGAAGATGTTAAAATTTGAAACGTTGTCACCATCTGGGTGAAATTTCAGCTCCCCGGTGTCTGCTTTCAATGCTTTCCCTTTCAATGCTTTCCACATTCTGGATGTGTCTTTAAGGGGCGTGGCCAAGAATGGGAGCTATTCGTTAGCCCGTCTGTGGTGATTTGCATCATGCGTTAGCATTAAGCTAGCAGAATCTTAATTGTTTGAACAGACGTTTTTTTTTTTTTCTTTTTTGTCCGATTGGCCTTTGGTAATCCGCCATTGTGTCCAAATTGCGTCTGGCGAGTGTCGGAGTCAAGCTGAGCAAAAGAGCGTGCTCCTTAATTGATTTTCTAGCTTGATGCTAATCGCTAGCGATTTAAGCTTCTTTGGCAGCCCGGCCAAGCAGATGGCCGCCCGCGTTCAGATGCGCCGCACTTGACTTAAGGCGGATTTCAAACACGTTTTGCCTTTTACTTACCGAGCGGGGAGTCGCCTTGCTCGGCCAAGCCTTCGCTCTTGCTCAACGATCTTTGCCTCGACTGTTGGATCTGGGGGGGAAAAAATTCATACAATTGGAGAAAACTTGCCATTGACCATTTGTCCGTTTTGTCAACTTGTCTTTGAGGAGTTTTGCTACAGTCAAATCAATTTATTGCTAAGTGATGATAAATAAATAATGAATGCCAAAAACTGTCAAAGTGAGTCGAGGAGCTTCATTTAGACAAAAGTAGTCATTTTTTCTCCCAAAATGCCTTAGTAATGGCATATTAATGGCAGTTAAGACCAAAACAATCCTTTACCCCCCTACACCTTACTATTAATAGCCATTTTTGTTGTTGAAAAATTGGCTGACTAATCATAGTCACTAAAAAAAATACAGCACATGGTTGATTCTTGAAAAAAAGATTGGTCGGAGAATTTAATTTTGGTGCCTAGAAACTTGAAGTGAGTGATTGAAAAGATTTTGGTCCCAAGAAACTGTTGAAGTGAGTTTAGGAGCTTCATTTGGACATTACATGTCATGTGCTTCCCTCTTGTGGCCTATTTAGGCAATCGCAACACCATAGATATGTCAAAATTTTTAATGTGTCCAACATATGTGCAGTATATACAATGACATTTATATGGTTTTACGTCGAGAGCATAACTTCCTTTAAACCGATAGCGGTCCAATTACTCAGCTTTTCACCAATACAATACAAATATCAACGAGTCAAAGCAATGCTCGATAGCGCCAACTACTGCCAAGGAGGACTTGAAATCAGAGGTTGTTTCCTTAAGTATTATTGACTGGTATCGGCAGTCTCTTACAGTACTCGATACAAACAAGCTCTGCTAACGCACTAAAACATCGCTGCTCGGTAAGCTCTTGAGGTAAAAGTTGGTGCTGAAGTGAAACGTTCCTAAATTTAGCAGCCAAAGTGCTAATCTGGCACGAAGGTGCTCACCTGACTTTGCAGGGTTCTAATGCGCACGTTCTGCTTGTCGAGTTTCTCCTGCTGCAGTCTCATCCGGGCCATCAGATCGTCGATGCGTCGGTTCTGAGCCTCCAGCATCACCTGAAAGCAAAAAGCAAACTCGGCATTGCATCACATTCGAAAATCAGAGCAGCTCTGCAAAATATGATAACACACAACTGGAACTTCTAAATGAAACAAAGTGAAAGTGCACTCCGGTTATGTAATTCCCACTCCCCGCTTCCTAAAGTAGCGCCATCGAAACCGAAATAAACATTTGCTATGGAATGTCCCACTTGTAAATAATAACAAAGTTATACGGCATGCACAGTGAAAAATCATCCAAGTTACCTTTCGTTTTCACGCACGCACGTACAACACGTACTGCACGCACACAACCCCCACTAACTGCTACATACATTTCTTGCCACAATAACACAACCCCAACCAACTGCAACATAAATTTCCTGCCACAATATCGAGTTAATTTACGCAGAAAACAATAACTTGTAGCAAGATATCATTTTGGTGCCATTTGATTACTGTAACGTGCAAGCAATGTTAAAATGTAACCATATTGTGCAATACCCGTTTCGTTCCTGGACAAGCGGGTAAATAAATCGAGCGCACTTTTGTGTGACCACATCCTGGTTGACCGTTCGAGTGAAGGTTCGCTTCATTTGTGCTACAAGAAATCTATATATAATGATGACGTTAATTCATGGGCGCAATTGCTTTTTTGACATTTTTTCGGCCACATCTTGTAAAGTCATTTTGAATGCATTGGAAATCAAGAAAACACATTTTCACACGCGTTTGAATTTCTTTGAAGTTATATCGTAACAAAAATGTGTGAGTGACCGAACAAACTCACAAAAAAACATTTTTCTAATTGGATCATTCTCATCCCATCACGATAATCATATAATACATGAAAACAGTCCGAAGCCTCTGTACATGTGGTGAAATTGAAAATGAAATCAAAATACACAGTAAAAAACAGCAAGTTAACACAAATTAAACCAAGCAAAGAACAACAGATAAGCAAAGTGTACGAAAAGAAAGACGACTGTGACAAAACGTGCTTCGGCGTAGAATTAGAATATCTCATGATGTCAATTTTCAGACGCCTGGTTTTGTGAAAACGCACGGAATTCATATTGGCGATCGAAGGCGATCGACTCCATGAGTTGTTGAGGTTAAGCCTAGCAGTAAAAGTCTTCTTACCTGGATGCCGTGCGCGTCGGTGCCGTTCTTGGCGTCCAGCCTGTCCTCCAGCCGGCCCAGCCGGTCGTCCAGAGCCGTCCTCTCCCGCCGCGTCCGGTCCGTTTCCTCCTTCAGCTCGGCCGTGACGTTGAGGAGCCGGCCCTCGCGTTCCTCCAGCCCCCGGGCCCGATTCTTGAGGGCCTCTCCCTCGGCCCTCAGCCTCTGGCTCTCCTTGGCCAGCTCGCCCACGGTGCGGTTGTAGACCTTCAGCTTGGCCAAGATGTCCCTCATCTGGACCTTGGTCTTGTCCACGTGCTCCTTGAGCCCCTGGCCCAGCTGCAGGAGGCCGTGGGCGATGACGTTGACGTCGTCCCAGGCGGCGAACTGCACGCGCTTCTCCTTCTCCGTGGCCCCTTTCCTCTCCAGGGGGAAACCCGTGGCCAGGATCAGCACCAGGCACAGGGTCAAAGTCGCTAGAGTGGTCTTCATCGTCTCTTTCGTCTTTGGAACGTTCGAGCTGCGGCTCCCGGCCGCCGACTCCGAGCTCGTCTGTTATATACGTCCGCAGCCCTCGGGTCCGAGCCGCCGCCGGCTCGCCATTGGCTCCCTCAGGAGAAGGAGGGGGAGCGCCCTCGCTCGGATTTCTCTCCGCCTCTGACGCGAAAAGCTGGCGGAGCGCTGGAGAAGGATCGCGTTTGAACAAAAGGTACGGACTCTCGGGAGATCTCCTGTACGTTCTGCCGTGTGGGATTCCGTTAGCCAAACAAAACCTGCAGGACAGGTCAGAGGTCATCATGGGTCTTTCAAGGGTTTTTACACAATGAAACATGGCTCTCAAGCTCACGTCACTCCTTCAGTAATTCTGCAAATCAAAAAATTAAAAAGAAAATGACCTTTAAAAAAACAAGACAGGCGGTGCATTCAAATGCATTCAGATATTTCAGACTCTGGCAGAATTTATTTACATATTTAGCAGTTCTATCAATCAATTACATTTTTTTAGGTAACGGATTGCAAAATTTTCCACAATGAGTCTCAATTAATCGCATTTTTCAACAATTATTTGTTCCAGTGCTTGTGACAGATATTTGAGAATAAAAAAAACTCTATAATAGCTCTCTGCATTTCATATTGGTGGCAGAAAAAAGGGCCCTTAAATCCCAACCCCAAGTTTACATCACCATGGAATTTACAACAAAAAACAAGTGATTTGCCATCAAATATTTTCAAATTCCGGGCATCAATATCATTTTTCAGATTTGTCAGAAATGTCGAAACTCTTGCTTTACAGATACAGTGGACATATCGCAATATCACAAGTGCTTCATGAGGCTTCATTTTTCCATCTTTACTTTCAAGGCTTGACTAATACTTGTGTGTCTGATAATCAATTACATTGGCGATTAAGTAAAAACAAGTTAAATACATAAATTGAATTTTGGGGAATTCTTGAGTGGTTACACCAATGATGATATAAACTGCTGGCACAAATTGTAACATTATAACAAAGAAAAATCTGAAAATGTCGAAATTATTTTGTCAAGTTTGGGGAGGCAGGAAATGATTGAATGCTATTTTATGCGTTTTTTTCCACATGTTGTGATATGTTAATGTAGAGGAAAAACTCGTCCGATTTTTATAATCCTAAAAACTGGAGTAAATGGATTTTATAACATCTAACTAAGTACCTTATTCGTGAATATTCTGCCGGGAGGCTGAACCAGTGTGAGAATTGGGGGAAAGTTCACAGCACAGAAACGGGCCACATTACAAGCTTTTTTTTTTTTTTTTTTACAACCTCTGCTGGGAGCTGTACGTGATGCAGGGGAGCAGCACAAAGACAGAGCAGAGCTCCTTTAACCCCCTCCTGTCTGCAGGCTTGCCAGACAAAGTAGGTGAAAGGTAACGGCTGACTGCTGACAGCGCCCGCCGGGGGGGGGGAAAAAAAAAAAAAAAATCATTGGACCTTCGCTTACGTGTCTGGAATGTAACAAACATGCTTTATGCTCGCAAATGCCTTTGGCAAAGCCTGCGCGGTTTTTCCGGCAGGTTAGCCAAAAGCTGCTGAGTTCTTGGCAAAAATACGCTTTTGGCTGTTTGCGCCCGTTTACAGGAAACTGTTTGGGAAAAGATGATTTGTTTTGGGCCATTGCAATTATTACAATGACATTCAAAATTACACATCTATATCCTGAGGTCCGACTTAATCATTTGTGTCCACTTTAGTGGATATTTGTTTTTGGTTTGTATATTTTGTCTCATTTAAGTCCCAGTGTCCTCGGTTGAGGACATCTTGGCCTTCCCAATTATGTATTTGATGGCTTGAAACTCAATGCTGAGACAAAATGAACATAAAATGAATAGGCTGGCTCTCTAGAGGATATATACGTTTCAATGTTACATAAATGAATAAATGCAGGAATATTGTTTCAATATCTATCACATGTTCATTATAATTAACCAAAAAACAACAACAGAACATTCTGTACTCACTTAAACGTTCAAATTTCACCAAAATAACTAAATTGTAAAAAGTAAAAAAAATCTCTCTAAAACATTCTATAGTCACCCTATGCAAATTTAAAATGAAAAAAAGAAGATAAAAACATTCTGTGCTCACTAAAACATCCGTCACAAAAATATTTCATTTTCACATTAGCTTAAATAAAAAAAGAACATTTTGTCCTCACTAAAACCACCAAATGTCACTGAAATATTACATTTTCATGTTAACCAATAAAAAAAACATGGTGATCACTAGAACATCCAATAGTCACTGAAAAATTAAATTTTCATGTGAAAGAAATTCTAAAAAACATCCCAAACTCACTAAAACATCCAAAAGTCACCAAACCTTTGCATTATAACATTAATTAAAATTAAAAAGAAAATCTGTGCTCACTAAAACAGCCAAATGTCACCAAAAGATTGCTCTTTCACATTAACTTAATTATTAAAAAAAACATTGTGATCAACAAAATATCCAATTCTAAGTTAAATAAAATAAAAAACAAACACATGATGTGCCCACTCAAACATCCAATAGCCAACAAAAATATTGCATTTTCAGAATATTAAAAAAAAAAAAATCCTCACTAACATACCCAACAGTCAGCAATATACTGCATTATTTCTGCATTAACTAAATTAAAAACAAAATCTTCTGTGTTCACTGAAAAAAAAACCTTTAGTCACCCCAAAAATTCATTTTGGATTCAGCCAGCCTGTTTCATATTAAATTTGTCACAAGAAATGAGATCATCATGGTCAAGTAACGCTCGTATAAATCATCCAAATGACTACATTAGCTATTGAATAGCAGACAAACACCCAATAAATCCCTCATTTTATAGAAAGTACTCGCATGGCTGATGAGCTGCATTAAACACACACACACACACACACACGCACACACACACACACACACGCACACACAGTGCAGCATGAATGGAAAAAGTATGGAATGTTCGCGGTCGGTTGCGTGTCACTAATCAGGGAGTGATGCACACCTCTGCACAGCTGCTTCTCCAATTTCCCAAAATGGCCGCTCCCATCTCAACCCGGCATGCTGACCTTTTACACAGATTCCAGCACGAGAACATCTGTAAATCCCCCCCCCCCCCCCCCCCGCCGCCCCCCTTTTCTTCGTCACGAAGACCGGGATGGGGGGGGGGGCGGGACTTGTGAACAAAGATGCGGGAACAAAAGACATAGAAGCCAAGCATTCATTTTCCCAATATTCATAATCAAATATGCCATTCATTAATGCGATGGACTACTGTTCTACGGATTCCATTTTTTTAAGCAGGGCCATTCAAGACGTCCAAGTAACTTGAATTTTTGGACCCGGCCTCTTTTCCTGCCGTTTCGTCTTGAGTGTTTCCTTTGAACTGAATTATAATCAAGTTTAAAAAAAAATATAAACACGACTAAGGTGGAGTTAGGCCACATCTTTCCATGTATTTTCTGCATCGCTTATCCTTTTCACGCTCAGCTGATTTAAGTCAAGCAGACCCTGGACCGCTGACTAGTCCACTTGCAGGGAACATCCAACACACACAAGCAAGTTACGCAACAATTCGGACCTGTGAAGCATTAAAACCCTTGTGCAGTATTTCGACATTTTTTTGGCTCGTTTTCGCCCACATCATTCTGGCAGCTTTTTAACTAAGAGATGGCACGCTCCTGCTAGTGTGATGACTAATTGGTAGTAGACATATTGACATATTGTCACCACCTGGGTGAAATTTCAGCTCCCTAGTGCATTCTTTCAATGCTTTCCCGCTGATGTGCACTGCCTTTCTCGAAGGATTGGACAAAGTACTGCACAGGGGTTGAAGTGGGATACGACAAAACTGCAACGACGCTAAAGCGCGAGAACAAATTTCACGCTTTGTGTGGTTTCTTTTCAAATCAAGAGCAAAACAATTGGAACATGAGCAAACTTATTGCTCAATCCTGTTATGTTCCTTCGCAAAATCTTGCACGAGTTTATTTTGCCAAGTTTCATTTGAGTATATGGCTGAAAAAAAATATTTCTCAGAGGGTATATGCATGTTTGAATGCTAAGAACCAATGTGCTGGCTTAGTGCTAATTCTCACACATATTGGGGAATGCAGGTAAAACGCCTGGTCTTAATATAGCAACAAATTAAGATATCCAATATAACGGCATTTAGTCATGTATTCTTTATCCTCTGCGGCGAGGATATACGTGTGTGTGTTTGTGTGTACTCTATCTATCTATCTATCTATCTATCTATCTATCTATCTATCTATCTATCTATCTATCTATCTATCTATCTATCTATTGTATAGGACAAATCAGAGACCCTTTTCAAAGGTTGCAGTTCCATGTAACATTAATTCTGAACAGAAGCACATCCTAGTTCTAAGAGGGTGTGCACACTTTTGCAACCCAATAAATTTAATTCCGTTTTGACTTCTTCAAGAGCTGCGGTTTTAGTGTACGGCGCCGCATGAACACTTTCGCTTTCAATAAAGCTCACTACTGCTCCCTAGCGGCAGAAGATATGCACAAAGCAGTTACTCAACCTCAAGACTATATATAATGAGAACGTACAATGACATGACATTATAGATGGATATAAAAAAAAATAATTCAGCTAGTCAAGGTCCGGCAAGTCACCAGTTGAATTAATAACTGCATATTTGCATTTATGAAATGAAAAACAATGATTTAATTTCACAAAAATCTTGCTGTACATGCCAGGCCACCTCATAGAAAAATTTCTGGCTACGCCCTTGCTCATATTGTTCCAACTGGCTTAAATGGACATTTTTCAAGTATACTCTAATCAAATGTAAGGTTGAAGAACAGTTCAGTTGTATTTAACTTGCCCTTGATTTTTAAGGATAACTCGATTTGGTATTGGTCACGCTTTTTCCAAAGTGGAGTACACACGCACGCAAATTCTTGTGGTTCATTCCGCCCGACTCAGGTTAACACATGCACGGACATGTGTTTGGCTGAAATAGAATTCTTTTTTTTTTCTTTCTGCTGAACGAGTGTCCTCGACGTTTCCTTCATCTCGGATTTGCATCCGTGGGGCGAGCCAACAAATCCTCCCAGCTGGGAGCTTGTAGACAAGTACAGAATGTACAAATAGTGGACGTCTTCTTCTTCTCTTAGACCAGCGGTCCCCAAACTCCAAATCCAGGTTTTGTCCCGCCCCCTGAACAATACCAGAGATACATGTGGATTTTAAATGCCTCTATGATGGGTAATAGATAAGTTTACTTTTCTAACTTGAGCGAGGCATCCTGGTTATTCTCACCGGGACGGAGGGAGTACGTGCGACCGAGACCGTGAGCGTGGTTCTCGGCGAGGTATTTTAGGACCATAACGCTCCCCGAGTGGAAAACAAGACAGGACTTTTGCAAAGGTCAAGGAAGGATCCCATGCAAAAAGCGTGTCTGATCTGTCATGGGGTTTGCGTAAAAGTCTCCAGAAGACATTTGAAGCTTTTCTCTGACCGACTTGTCTCCAAGGTGCTGATTTGCTCTCCATAAAGTTAGTCCCCGCTGCGATTGCGTGGCGGATTCCCACGAACCGATGGACCCCTTTGGAAAGTCGCGAGCAAGCATGGGAAAATCCGAGTCATCATAATTCGATTTGTTGAACATATAAGTGCAATACAACAGGAAGTAAAAAGATAAATACAACTAAAAAATAGATTTTCGCTAAATTATTTCATGGTATTCAAATACTAAGTCAATTATATACAGTTGAATAATGTAATATATCCTAAATAAAACAAAATAGACATACACGCACCTCTTAATTCATAATTTTCTATAAAAATATCAAGTTTCATGCTTGGTTTATGTATTTGAAAAAGACGGTCTCGTGATGATTCACATTTTTTCACATCAATTCCATATTTATTCCATAAATTAACACCTTTGAGAGAGATACGTTTGCTTTTTGTTGGTTCTTATCTTGGATTTTTTAACATCACTTGTGCACCTCAAACTATAACATCCCTATTTGATTTTTTTATATGCTCTATACATTATTTGTCTTGTTTTGAAATCAAACCAATTTGGGCATGTTCAATTTAATGAATAAGGAATTTGTGGGTTCTGGATATTTTGAATGCTTGATCATTCTTATTTTTTTTGCATATTGAAGACAGACAGTGTTTGTTTTATAAGTATTATCAGTATAATGATGAAATTGTGCTAATACTTTTTAGCGGACTTTTTTTTTGCAATTGCAATGAAAGAAAAACAGACGCAGGCAAATCCACTTGAAGACGTTGATGCATTGAACACAACACACAGAAGTGTGTGACCTCTGACCATCTGCTTAATTGGCTCATTAATCTTCACAATCCGTGTTAATCTCAGGGAGACTGACGCCTAATTGCTGGAGAGAGGCCCAACAAAATAGCATTAGTCAAATCATCTTGGGGTGCTTATTAATAAATACACATTACATAAAAAATGATAAATGTATTGAACATTTTCTTGACAGCACTAATATATACATACACACATACTGCATGTCCATAAAAAAAAAAAAAAAAAAATATATATATATATATATATATATATATATATATATATATATATATATATATATATATATATATATATTAATACTTAATGCAGTCCATTTGCATTGCACCAGCCTTTATCTTTAAACCGAGAGCACATCTATTTATATATAGAAAAAATATATCTAAATATATTACTTAGTGTTTGTTTGGTCACGTTAAAATTTGAGTAAATTCAACACATGCCTGGTGCAATAAATAACTTAGAAAATAAGATTATTATTGATAAAAATTGCATATGTATACTTAAAACTGTATTTTTTTAACATTCACATAAAGGAAAGAATATAAATCAACCATTATCAACTGTTAATGACTTCTTTTAACGTTGATATAGATTACAGGTTAGTCTAAATCTGAAAAAAAATAATCCTGGTTATTCATTTGAGACTGGATATTGAAATATCATTTATTTGCATTCTTTTGTGCTTCACCAGTGAACTGCTATGAAAATATATTTTTTTTACTCAGTTTAAACTACTGTCGCAATAGAATGTATCATATTGACATGTACATGCCAATCTTTATTTGAATAAATGAAAATTAAAAGAGTTAAGAAGTACCACAAATCTATCCATAAAAATGGAGTGTGTGTGTTTTCTAAAGTTCCCCGTGCGCCAGCACCTGACAGCGCAGCCGTGTGCCGGGCCAGAGTTCAGCCTGCAGTTTTTGTTTTTCCTCCCCACGTCGGCGTGTGCGCACCTGCTCTTGTTGTGCATGCCTTGTGCCGCAAAAGACATTTTGCGATAAGCCTCGCTTGCAGCGGGCTCACGTCGAGCCTTTTGAAAATAAATGCCCATCTTGTTTTGGTGACCTTGGCGAGATGAAATCCTCCCCTTATTCGCTATGGATGTTTTCGCTTTGGCTTTTTGCGGCCGGCCATCAAGCAGATCTTCCTCATTCTGCTTATTTTTCCACGTTGCGGTACACGGCTCCCCGCGCTCGCTCCCATGCGGGTGTCCTTTGATCATGCGGGCCTTTTATGTAATTCCAGGGAGCGAGTCAATTGAAGGTCTGTGCTGCTCCGACAGCTCCAAATAAAAACCTTCAGTATGTGCGCTGCACGGGGCTCACCAACGACAAATGATACCACTGCTGGTTCCGTTCACTCAAATGCTACAAAAAAATGATTAATTATTGACCGCCAATTATGTAGTTTTGTTCCATGCCAGGTATCTCAAGAACAATTCAAGTCTCCTCCACTAGGTGGCAGACGCTACAATGAACCAGTGTTTCCAACTGTTGCCATTTATACAATAGAAGAAGTCAAGACTTCCTTGGAAAGCCAGATATCCTTTTGTGGCCTCATTGTTTCGCATATTTTTTCTTTCATCCAGTTGAATTTTGAAAAAATATTAATGCGTCTGAGAAAATTGTAAACTGTGAGGCAAACACGTATGAAGTATAATGACGAAATATTTATGATATGCAAAAAAGCACTTCAAAATATACTGTAACTGAAAAAAATGAACAAAATCATAAACACTATGACAACAAAATGACTGAGAATGAAATGAATATTCACGCTAGCATTGTTACAAATTTGCATTAAAAAAAAAACAAGGCTGAAATGGTAAACATACTTCCAATTTTCACTCTTCTTTAGTCAAATGTACACATTGTCACACTAGTGTGCTGACATCTAGTGGTTGACAGTGGAATTACATCCACAATAAGTTATAAAATGTACAAAAAAAAATTCATGAAATAGCCGACTGGAACACGCAATTGCCGTTGCAATTTTTTTCCTAGTCATACTGGAGTGTTACGATTTAAATTGATTTTAATTGCAAAAAAAATAAAAAAAATTGTGTGCAAAATGTTCAGACCAAAATGTATACTGACTTTAAGTCAGTTTGAATGTAAATCTGACATTCCTAGCTTTTGCATAACTGTCTTAAGTGGCACAATTAAGTAGTTAATTAGTATTGAAAAAAATGGCATGTTTTTATCTATGCAAAACATTGGTCACTGTTTAGCTCAATTTCAAAAGGTCAATTTTTAAAACGATAAATTAATCAAATTAATTTGATTATTGCCCAGGCTGACTGTAGTTTTGGAGCATTTTTTTCTTGTAAACTATGCGCCTTGGCGCAATAAAAGCTGGAAAAAACACTTCCTTAGAACGAGACGGCATGCTAATCTTTTGATTTCTGTTTCCCGATTGTAAAACACTCACTTTTGTCCACTCGGGCCTGCTTAATCCAACCATATCATCCTCAATAGTCAAACATAAACTGCGCTAACTTGCTTCAGCTCGCTTCGGTGCATCGAGGCGCGCCGTGTCAAATATGCAATGAAGTTGAGAAAAAAAAACAAAAAAACGATGTGAAAGTGAGAAAGAGCCAACAGATGTTGCAGAGAGAGTATGAAGCGGCCAACGTCCGGCAGTAACCTCCGGCCTTGAGTGTATTAATGGCATCCCGCGGGCCCCGTTTGTAAAAGTAGAGGGCCCCGACCCCGGTCACGGCCCGCTTCCGAGGCCTCTCTCTCCCCCTTGGAGGCTCCGTCGTGTTCCTTTTAGCCAGCATGGGAGAAACAAAAGTTTGATGGTCCCCTGCCAAATCAAGTTTCGCTGCCTTCTACAAACGGAGCACATGCAATCGCCCTTACGCAAGACAAAAACCCAGCATTGCGGGTTGAGGCTTGCCAAAAAAAAAATAAAAAATCAATATACACATCTACTATGGTTCTGAATCAATATAAAATGTTCCAAAATTGATTTAATAAATATTTTAAAAAGAATCCGCTTCCTGTCAGCGTCTGTTTAAGTACGCCGATCGCTTTTATTTTGAAGATGTCCTTCGTAGCAGTGTATGCTAGCAGCTAACTTGACTCCTCCACGCCACTTTTTTGTTGCCGTCACATCACGTAATCACCAACATTAACATATTAAAAAAAATCATATTCAATCGCTGATAAAGGACGTTAAGAAAGCGCTAGTCAATTACGCTGCTTTTGTACGACGCGGCACAAGTGACCAGAGTTAGCCGCTACCACTGAGGTGCATTCAAATGCAATCGGACATTTCCAACTAACGCAAAGAGCAATTCCGTCACTGCGTTAAACGTTAAAAACAGCAAGTATCCAAACAATGCTATAAAACTGACATACTGTACATCAAGAACAATAATAGAGGTGAAATTACATCAACATTTTTATCTAATGGTCCCTATGTAAATGAATTAAAATGAAGAAAAACATGCTGTTTTGTGTGAAAAATGCAGTTTCCTTACAATGCAACTCTTAATAAATGTTTGAAGAAGGATACTTTAGTGTCTTCATCTGTCAGGCAATCTTGCAAAGCAGAACAAATTAAACTATTACAAGTACAAAAAATTTTGGACGATAAGCGACTACTTTTTTTTCTCTCAAGCTTTGAAACCTGTGCCCAGAGCGGCATATATGGATTTTTTTTTTTTTTCACCTGTGACCAGGGGGCAGAGTCAAAGAAAGACGCTGTCAAAGTATTGATTTTGAGTTTGAACTGCTCCTTAACTTGCCACCAGGGGGCACACCCCACTAGTAATTCACATCACTGTTGTGTTAGTGCAGTACTCTAACAATCTGAGTTTTTTGGTGTTGGTGTCTTATTTCTAAATGTGAAGCCATGTTCAGTTTGTGTTGAAAGCATGATCTTGCTGTAATCAGGCAGGATTAGGAACAAGGAAAATAAAATTTAAAAAAGTTTAAAAAAAAGTTCCATGTACCATCTTTCTGCGTATATATTTGATGTCACAGCCATCAACATTTTCAACATTCATCGCGTTATAATTTCACACTTAGAAAAGGTGCCAATTTTGTTTGCAACTTGTTTGCTGGTATGTTAAAGAGTCATGATTTGCAAAGTGTGGAACAAGGGTTCCCTCTTGTGGTAAACCAAAGAATCACTGCCTGATTATTCTTCACTTGTATAAAACTTTTTTTCTTTATGTCTGCACTCTTTAAAAAAGAAAAAAACGAAAAAATATGTCTTCGGGAGTGAATGAGTGTCGAAAAGATTTTCCAATCATTTATTTTGGACAATTTTTGTGATTACGTTAATTTAATATTTCAACTGCCCAAGAACTATGATTAAATTCAATAAATATAATAAATTAGGAATAAAAGCTGTCCAATGGGGATGAAAAGTGAGACCTAGCACTCTCCTGTATTTTAATGTATTTTTGGTGGTATTTGTGAAAAAATAAATACAACTTAAAAACAATTGTTTTGGAGCAACACTTGTCCTAAAATTAGGTCCTAAACAAACAAACAAACAAAAAAAACATACCCCAGTCCTCCAATTAAAACAAAAAACATCTATGTGCTAAAAACAAAGCGTCCTTGTTCTTATTGATGTTCCGAGGCGACTGACGTAGCAGATAAGCATGTGAAGACATGTCGGAGCGCCGCTTTGTGTTTTCTGCCGCTGGAGCTCGACCTTGGCAACACGGAGGCAAACAAGAAGCTGGCCTTGCCTTGTTTTCAGCAAGATTGATGGCGAGCCGCGGAATGGTGACGATCACGTGGCTTGGACTTGTTTTCTTTGTTCGATCTCAACCATGATGTACTGATAAAGTTACATAATGTGTATGTATTTTATTGATTAAAATGAGTGTTTGATTCCCGAGTAAATCATAAGTTGGTACTGAGTGGAGAATCTCTTGTTGCTAAGCAATGAGACGGTTTTGTAGTCGGTCACTAAGATTGCACACATCTGCTTCTGCTTTATATCAAGGGGGAATTCGACCCCCCTAAATTTCTCATGTTCTTTTATTTCAACTGTATTCTCATTAACCCTTGGGGGGTTAAAATGGCGTGTTTTGGCACAAGGAACATTTGATTGCCTACAATATTTTTAACTTTGACTTGAAGGCCAGCGGGCCTGCATGACAGCGTGTCCATCCACAGCATTGTTACTCACCCGTTGGCCGTTCTGTCGCGTTGCTTTTCCGGCTGAGTACGTCGCGTTTACTTGCAGTCTGCGAACACAAGCAAAGGTGTCACCTCAAAGTGTAAGACTTCCATAAGGCAAACATAAGCGATGATTAGCAATCGGGATCTGTCAACACGTTTGGATGGTATTTCTTGATTTCAAAACCCAAATATATTCGTGTCCCAGAGTTTGAGCCTAAAGTAGGTCATTGTTCAGATGGAAAAAAACACAAAGTGATTAATTCTGAAGTACACAAACTGAAGCTGAAGGTCTTGTGGACAACATGCAAGTGAAAGTGACCTGCTTTCCTGTTCAAACAGCCGCTGGAATCCTTCAAAAGCCTCCAGCTGGAATTCACGCACATTCCTGCATGTATTTTGAGGGGGGGGGACATGATTCGAGCCTTTTATCGATGTCAGAATGTGTTGTGCTGCAAAAGCTCCAAGAGCTTTCATTAAAATGTTATTCCAGCATTTATTTGATATCCTTGTTGTCCATGGATTAGAAGGGTGGCTTAGAGTTCTTTAAATGTTCTTCTGTGTTTATTTGTCGCCTCTGGATGAGCAATGATGCGCTCATGTGGAAAATTCGGTCGACAGGACAGTTCTGATGGTGCGGTGGTTTGAGTTTTTGTATTAGTCAGTTTGACGAAAACAATTTTGATATTTTAAAAAGGAAAATTAGCTTTTTAATTGCATAGTCGCTGTTTTGGGGGACAGGGAAGGTGGTGTATGCTCATTTATCCGGTTTAACGTGCCGAGGAAAAAGTAGTCCTTTGGCGCCATCTAGTGGAAGGGTTGTGTGCTAACGTTGACATTTCATCTATGGAAGGTTGATGTTAATGTTGACATGAGTAACGTTGTCCTCTGCTGGGGAGGCATAAAACCTGCACTAGTTTGGCCTGCCTCCCCAATTTGGATTTTTTTTTTTCAGAAATATTAATGCTGATTCAACGCTTACAATATATCAAATATATAATCTGAAAGGGTTCCATATTTTGACAATTTCATGTCATATTTTCAACAATTATTCAATTCAAACAGCTAAATAGAGAAACTATGAATTAATTCATCCTATGTAGCAGTGCAGTCTGCTTTTTATAGGTTGAACATCAAAACATGACACCTAATGTTTTGAGGATTCCAAAAACGAATGTTATAATTAGCACCAAGCAGAGAGCATTTTGTTTTTACCTTAGCACACCATGCTTACAACGGACAATAGCAATAATAATGTTGGCAGATGTATTTTGTGTAAGACACAATTTACACATTAGAAAAAGCCCCACATCTTTCTCAGTGAGCACATTTATTTGAAAAACATTTAAACAAGTGAGGTGTCAGCCTTGACATGTGACATTTCACAGAATAATCTGATCCACAGCGTCCAGTCTGGCACCACAACTTAATTGGGCTCTGCGGGGAACAAAACAAAAAGGAACCATCAGAACACCAACTGTGATTTGACAATCAATGTATTGCAATGCAACAGGGTTGGGATAAACAACAAGCGATCCAATTGAGAGCGTATGTTGCTGCGAGCTGACCTATCGCAGCCTCCTGGCTTCTCTTTCGGACTCCAGAAGCGTCAGCACATCGCCTTCTCTGACCGGGCCCTTCACGTTCCTGATGATTGAACGGTTGCTGTCGTCCATGAACTCAACACGGACCTACGAGCAAGATGCCACGTTCATCCTTCAAGGATCGAAATGCCGCTTGTGCAAGACAGACAAATGAGCATCGCCCGGTGTGTCTCATAAAAATCAAGTTTTTCCGCATGCATTCGTCTATTAACTCTAAACGATGTCGTCATTATTCCGGCTATGCCAGCGGATTTTAGTGACACGCGGACGTAACAAATGCTCTTCAGTCAGTGGGAGAGAATCTGCGTAATTTAACTATTTAATTCGAGATATTTTCCTTTTTTTTTTTTTTAAACCATGTAAACTTTGATTTCCAGGTGCTTATTTATATCCTTTTCTTTAAGATAATAGCTAAAAAGCAATCTAAAAATTACTAATATTAAAAGAACTAAGGTTTAAAGGAATAAACTTCAAAACAAGAAAAAAATTGAGATAATTTATGACAAAGTAATCATTACTTGAGGTAATTTGAGTGCTTAATTGATTGGATTACTTCAGCATTTAGTAACAAAAATAGCTAAAAGACACGGATTATTTTGATTCTTAAAAAAAACCCTATTAAAGTAACCCAATACTTTGGTATATTTGACAAAAGTAATCAATTATTTTAGCTCTTAATAACCTAACGTAAATGATTAGTACCGGATTTAGTACTAGCTATTTTAGATGCTTTTTTTGTTGCCAAAACACTTGAACAAAATGTAAATATAAAAACAAATACTTATGATTTAAAGAACAGACTCTTAAGAAAACATAAAATATGTCTTTGGAATTGAATGATTTATTAACTGGGGGTGAGGTGGTCAAACGTGTAATTGCAAACTTTTTTAATTATTTTAAATCAGAAATAAACGGTATTTATAAGTGGCATTATCACATCCCGTGATAGTATGTTTATTTTAAAATGTCAAAATATAATTTCTAAAGGCCATGCATTTGATGATTACCATCAGTCAATATTTTAAAAATGGTTGCAACGACATGTTAGCTTCAAGATAAGAGTAGCCTACCTGTGTACATTGTCCCTGGGAGCCAGTTCTTCCAAGCACCCTGGTGACCTAAAAACGTTAAAAAGACAAAACGAAACAAAAAGTTTAATTACAGCACATATTTGCCAAACTGTTATAAACACGACTCCACCGGAAAGCACACGTCAACTACGACGTTGGACAACGTTAGCTTAGCATTTCACGTTAGCACACGAACCGACGGGCCTTCATAACGGGAAAGCGAGTCGTGAGGAGTCGCTAACTAATCCGGCCAAACAGTGACGTTTAACTCCGGAAATTTGACTCGGTGTCGACAATGGGGTTGTATATTGAATATATATTTACGTTAAACTGACATATGACCCTTAAATTAAGCTTTTCTTACTCTTGCGAGCTTGATCGGCTGCACGCGGCTGGCGTCCATGTTGGTTGCTTCGACCGGAAAGGACGTCACAGGAAGTGCGGAAGTATGATAACACAACGATACGTTTTGATTAATAAACGTTCACTCATATTTAATCGATGTGTAAGTATGTTAGTACAAAAAATGTGTTTATATTTGAGGACTCGAGTTTAAAAAATCGCAATACAATAAAAAGCATTTAAACTGTTGAGCGTACCATTGTGCAGTACACTCGCTCGCCTGAGGGGTGTGCACGTGCACTCTTATTTATAACCCTACACCTACAATTAAGAAAATCTCCCAATAAACGACATTTATTCTGAATTACCCACCCCTGTTCAAATGGCATGTTTTACAGATATAAAAATGAGAGAAAAAACATTTACTTTTGATGTTCGCGTTTTGTATATCCTATGTAAATCGTATTAAATATTACTGTTTTTGCAACTGGAAATGATATAAAGCCTTAAATTTGAGTAACATGGTCAGATTACATTTACAGATAATAGTAAATTTATTATTTTGATTTGCTGTAGTGTCAAACTGCGCTTCATTGTGCTGAGAACTATTAGATTCATTTGCGAGATCACAACTGCTCTATAATACAATATTAAAATGAAACTATTTAACATGACATTTTTAGTTGATATGAAAATACACTTTTAAAATATATATTTACTGTCGTTTACTTACTGTGGCATCATACTGCAGTTCATCATGTTGAGACCGCTTTGACTCATTTTCAAGATCACAGTCAACCACTTTATATTATTAAAAATATTTGATAATAGTACATTTTTGCATTTATGATCACTTGGTGTTTTTTAAAATTTATATAAAACAGGTAACATTTTAGTTTTGTGATTCAAGTTTTAATGCGTTCAATTTAATCTGCTATTCATGTTTAACTGGACACTGGGTAAGCATTCTTATTTATTTTTAACACTTTCCATGCCAGCCATTAAAAAAAAAAAAGAGAGAACCTGCAAAACCCTAGCTGACATCAATGGCCCTCCTCAGTATGGGTTCCCGTTGATGTCCTTTCACATCGATGGCGCTCAGTGTTAAAGGCGGAACAAGGATTATAGTCAATTTCAACTATTTTTTTTCATAATTAAACATATAGACAGATTGTGACTTTGTCATTGAGAAACTTACATGATACATGTCTTTATCATGAGCATTGGTTGGTAATGCAAGAGCATCATCCCAACACGCCGGTCATGGTCAGAGCTCCAAGCCGTAAATCACAACACTAATCCCAGTGAACAGTATTTTTAACTTGCGTTTGGACAGAAAGAGCAGCAATAGGATTAGAGAATCAGTGAGGCGGCTGAATCCCCAACTCATGCAGCTGATCTTCTTGCATGCTGAGAGACAAGCACCGCAACCTGGAAGCAATTTTCCTTCACGGAGAACATGGCGAATCTCTGGAATATTGTTAAAGGTGTCACCCGCTGACTTTATCGGTCGAATTTGGTTTTGTCCGGGTGAGGGTGTCGTGAGGAGCCGCCAGGATGGAGGTTATAAAACCCAAATTGAAAGTGCTGAAGAAGCGGCGCTCCAGTCTTTTTGCCACCATAAAGCGGGAAAAGAGCTTTTCGCAAAGCATAGAGGAGCAGGAGAGCGAATTCCCTTTTTCTCAGGACAGTTCCATCAAGTTATGGACATCCATGGACAACCTGGACACTCCGGATGAGCAGAAAGCGCAGAGCAAAGTCCCGACGCAAGTGAGGAAGCCCAACATCGTCAACCTCAACGTGGGCGGAAAAGTGTTTCACATCCCCAAACACCTGGTGCTGCGACACCCCAAAACCCGAATCGGAATCCTGGCCCTGTGTGAAGACCCGGCCAAACGTCTGACGCTTTGCGACGATTACAACGTGCTGAACAATGAATTCTTTTTTGACAGGGACCCGATGTTTTTCCACTACATCTTCCACTATTACTGCAGCAATGTCTTGTGGGTGATGGACAGTCTCTGCCCGGTCAACTTTGAGGAAGAGATGGCTTTTTGGGGGCTGAAACTCAAGGACACTCCGAGGTGTGGTATTCGGTGTAGACAATAAAAATACAAGTGTGTCATTTTTCTTTGAGATGGTGAGATGGACCCTTTTGGAACCTAGAGATTCGAAATTAAGCACAGTGCATGTGATTGATTATTTTATTGCACAGTTGGCACTGTGTTCAAAGGGATTTTTGAAACAGTCCCATCACTGTCGCTTTTCAATCGCGCTTATCCTCAGTTGGGTTGCAGGTGAGATGGACCGAGTTTGAACCAAGAGACTCCAAATTATGTACAATGCATGTGATTGTTTTTTTAATTATTATTGCACAGTTGGCACTGTGTTCAGAACTTTAAAGCAGTTCCACCACTATCGTGTTTCTCTAGTGCTTATCCTCACTAGGGTTGCGGGTGAGATGTGTCTGGTTGGAACCTAGAGATTTCAAAATATGTGCAGTGCATGTGATTGATTTTTTTCTTGCACAGTTGGCACTGTGTTCACAGGGAGTTTGAAACAATCCCATCATTGTTTGTGTCCCACCACAGTTGCACAGGTTCCCACAGAAACAGCTACCTGTCAAGTGTGGTCATGGGGGAATTTCAAAACAGTAAAACCAGGCAGTTACTTTTGAGTATTTTTGTAGGATGGGACTGCGTTCATGGAGCTGTCTGTGTCACAGTGGTAGAATCGATCGTAAAATTAATCGGTGATCAAAATTTTGCTTTGCCAAATATCGGAATCGGCATCGGTCGCTTCTTTTATCTTTTATTTATTGTGCTATGTCTTTTCATAAAGGTAGAATAAAACCATGTTATTTTTCTGCACAGGTGCTGCCGCATTCTGTTCGAGGAGAAGGTGGACGACATCAGGGACCAACTGAAGGTCAATCAGGAGCTGATGGATGAGATCAAGCCGCACCAGGATGACGAGGGCTACAAGACCATGTTCCTGGGCAAGCTTCGCAAGATCCTCTGGGACCTGATGGAGAATCCGTACTCGTCCATGCCGGCCAAAGCCTTCGCCGTCTTTTCCAGCCTGTTTGTGCTCATCTCCATCGTTTCCATGACCATGAACACGGTGGAGGAACTACGCAGGTACAAACTGGCTGGAAAAACCTACATGGAGTGGGTGGAGATCGCCTCAATCCTCTTCTTTACATTGGAGTACTTCCTGCGCCTGCTCACTACATCCAACATCAAGCATTTCGTCAAGAGCGCCCTCAACTTTGTGGACATTGTGGCCGTCATGCCCTACTTCATCCAGATCATGTTTGAGACCTTCGTCATCGATTCGGAGGACATGAGTGCGCAGGAAGATCTGAAGGCCATGGCCAGGGTCAGCAAAGTCAGCAAGGTGCTCAAAGTGATCAAGCTCATGCGCATCTTCCGCATCCTCAAGCTGGCCCGACACTCCACGGGCATGCGGGCCTTTGGTTTCACTATTCGCCAATGTTCCGAGCAGGTGCGAAGCAAAACGCCAAATTCAGATTGTCTCAAACGTCTCAAACTTTAAACATGCCATTATGATTAATGTTGTGTTTGTGAAAAATGAATGAGAACGTTTTTTTTTTTTTAGTCAAGGTGGCGGCTATTTTTGCCATTTGCTAGTGACTGAAAATAGCATCACAGTTGCTCAGATAACAACCAATCATTTTTCAAAACTCGTCATGTGACATTCACAAGATGTGCCGTGATTGGTTGTTACCTTAGCCCTGGAGCAACTGGTATGCCATTTTTAGCGAACATACATGAAATATCTACCTATATATATTTATAAATAAAATCGTAATATCAACAATGTTATATTTGAAGAAGAACAAAAATGATTCCATTGTTTATCTTTTAGGTGTGTTGTCTGTTTCTCTTCATCGCCATGGGCATCTTCACTTTCTCAGCTCTGATGCATTCAGTGGAAGTGGACCAGCCTGGAACACCGTTCAGCAGCATCCCGGATGCCTGGTGGTGGGCGGCGGTAAGGGTCACGGACTCATGCTCCTTCCGCCAAAAAATATGGATTGATATGTGACACTGTACCACAACAAACTTGGATTTTGAAGTAAACAAAACAAAAATTTAAACAGCTCGGCTCAACCTCAGCCAACGTCAGCATATGTCTCTTATTTCGTTTAATTATAATGCTTCCATGTGTTGCTAAAATCCTAGTTTTTAGTCCCTCCTTTTTCCGTTTTAGGATGTCTTTTTTCTCTCTCAGCTGTTGACTTAGTTGTCTAATCCACTGTGACACAATCTTGTGTGTGACTCAGTGATTACATTTGAAGGAATTTTGCTACTCATTCCTAAAAGTTTGATGGAACAAAGAAATCCACTCAACTGAGTGACGTTAAAAAAAAAATCTGTAATTAATTGAGCAATTATTTCAATTTCACCTAAAATTCTAGTGCGTTGCATTGATGCGCTAGGCTAAACTTGAGCAGCTTCTATGCTAAGTGTGACAAGTAACTTTAGAGATGAACACTTGTGCAGTATTTTGGCCAGTCATTTGATCTTTACATCAAAGGTGTTTTACATCAAAGGAAAAGCATTAAAAGAAGACACGAGGGAGCTGAAATTTCAACCGGATGGTGACATCGTGTTAAGGTTTAAGATGACACCACCAAATCAATAATCAACAGCCCTAGGAAAGTGATTGACTACAATAAGTGGAATAATTTGTCCAAAAATGGACACAATACTGTACAAGTGTTAAAAATGAGATTCATATAATTAAAACGAGTAAAGCTTTACCTATGACTGTAATTTTAATTGATTGCAATTGTCATACGCATTGTAGAAAATAGTTGTTGAAAAATGTGATTAATGAAACATAACGTTAAAAATTAAAAATTACATTAACACCATAAAATACTGCATAATGCTTTGAAACTTATTGTAATTGATCAAAATGAATCCGAACATCCTAATTATAAGACTTTAAAACTGAAAAATATTTTTAATTGGATGATTTTATGTTAACTCTAACATTTTACTCAAGAATATACCTGTTACATTTGTAGAAAATAGTTGCTGAGACTGTGATTAATCTTGATTAACTATGAAAAATGTTAGTACTAATTAGAAAAAAAATCCCTTGACAGCACTAATAGAAATATTCATTTTCACAAATGTTGTGGTCTTTGTCTAGGTGAGTATCTCCACCGTGGGCTACGGAGACGTGGTCCCCATTTCCTACCTGGGGCGCTGCGTGGCCTTCGGCTGCATCTCCTTCGGCATCATCCTCAACGGCATGCCCATCTCCATCCTCTTCAACAAGTTCTCCGACTACTACGCCAAGCTGAAGGAGCAAGAATACACCTTTTCAAACACCGAGCGTACCTTCCAGCTCCGGAGACGGCTGCAGAACAAGTGGAGCAGTTGCTTTCAAACGCAGGTGGACGACTCCGACGATGAGGTCCACTATCGGCCCGGCGGAAGGCAGACCACTTTTGAGGCGGATGAATAAAAAAACAAAAAAAAACCAAACCCTCACCAACCAGAAATGGCCTTAAGACACCTGGAAAAGGTCTATGCTAGCTTCCAAAAATGCTCAGACATGTACGTATGTAAATAACAATGGCAATTTGCCAAGTGTAAGTTGACATAACCTGATGTCAATGACATATTATCAAAGAAGACATATTGTTTATGAAAGGGTTCCCAGGTGTATGAATAAAAAGAAATTGTCTCTGGTCAAAATCATGCAAAGAATCAAGAATTATAGCACACTCGAGGCATTTTTTTGGCGGCGCATCCAAATTCCACAGACAACATTTGTAGTGACTATTTGTGAGCCCAAAAAAGCAACGAGCGACAAAGCTAGCAACATTTGGAGGTGTTACAGGAGCATTCTGGAGATTCTCAGAATCCCTGGAGAACAGTAGGTTGCACAAGTTCTTCTACGTCCAGACTGCAGATGAATTTAGAAGGAAAACATGAGCTAATTTAGCCATTTACAGACACAGGCAGCTAAACAAACAAAACTTGTTTAATTTCGCAATTTATAGATGGACAAGCGTTTTGGAGAAACTAACGTGTGTCCAAGCAATTTAAAAATCATGTTGCTCCCTTTAACTATTTACAGTAAAGAAGAGAATTGGGATAGTGAAGGAAAAGGTTTTCAGGATTTTCAATTTTCTCCACGGAATTCTGGCTTTACCCTCAGAATTTTCACTTTGAACCCAAAGATTTCTGAGAAAAAAGCGAAAATTCTGACTTTAAACAATACTGGTGTTAAGGTGAGAATTCTGACCTCAGAGTGAGAAAGAATGGAGAATTTTGACAATAAGGTGAGAATTGTGATTATTCTGATTATTTCTTACCAGTAACCCATACAAACACTGTAAAAAATAATGAATGGTTGTTGAAAGTTGATTAGGATATTTATTGACAGTGCATCGAGTGGGGTGAATAAAGACAGAATTTTCATTGGTCAAAATTCTGACTTGAAGGCCAAACAAGATGTACTCTAAATTCGAAGACCAATTAAAGTGAGGATTTAAAGTAAAAATTGTTTAAAGCGACTTCGATTTCAGAATTCTGATTATAGTCAAAATTCTGACTGGCAAGAATTGTGAACATCAAATGACAATTTGGACTTTAAAGGGACAATAAAGTGAGAATTCTGAAATTAAAGTGAAACGTTTGAGAATAAAGTCAGTAAATTCTGACTTTAAAGTGAAAATTCCGGGAACATTCTTGACTTGAGAGTCCCAGAAGACGACAATTGCTTTGCGATTTAGGCATTTGCGTCATACTTCCTTGACGCGTGTATCAAAATGGCGTGTGTGCGCCTTTGCGTTCGTGTGTGTGTGTGGGCAGCCGTCATGTCTAATGGTGTCATTTTTGTTGTCAAGGATTACTGGGATTTGCACTTGCGCCTCCCTCCTGGCCAGACAAGGACAAAGCGTAATCGTTAGCTGTGCTATTCTGGTAGCACACATCAAGTGTCACATCAAAAGTCCACTGCTCTATTCTGGATGTTTTGGGGGGGTGTCACAAACTCCTCAAGTCCTGAAAAAAAAAAATGTTTCCGCCTGCCAGTCCATATGGCGAATGACCCAGTTGATGTGTAAGAAGTTGGCGTAATCCCAAGGTGCTCCATATAGACGAGTTACTGCAGAGGTGCCAAAAGTGAGTTGGGCCAACACCTTGCTGCTCCTCTCACAAGTTCATTAAGCTACTTAACTCCTCAAAGAACACAAATGGTCACTCAGCTATCATCTCTGGGGGTGGTGAAAGGGTGAATGTAAGCAATGCTGGTATTTGTGGTCCTAAATGGACTTCTTCTAAATGGAGAGATTACTTTTTGTTTAGTTAAATAGTCAAATGGGTGGGACAGAGTAGATGCCCTTGTCCCTTCTGCAGAAGATTACTTGTTTGACTTAGATTGTGTTCTTTGTTTCCAAAGAAACAAATAGCTTACTAGATAGTGAGCTGTCTAGCTATCTATTTCTATAAACTGACCGCGACCTCTGTTTTGAGTGAGCTAGATAAACAGACTAACTAGCTAGTTATCGCTCAGCTTGCTAAAGAAACAGATAGCTAGCTGTTTAGCTACCTCTCAAGCCAGCTGGCTGTCGCTTTGGAGACAAAATACACAATCTGAGCTAGCTAGGGAGAGGCTGTCTGTCTGTCAAGCTAGCTAAAGAAACTGCTAGCTAACTGTCCAGCTAGCTGACCAAATCCAAGATAATTTGAACATTTTGTTTGACAGACAAGTGAAAATGCTTTCATATATTTGTGCAAAAGAGATTCATTTGCATTTGTTTTCAAATTTGGTGGCAACTTATTCTCGAGATAAGAGAATCGAGTCACATGATAGATGCCAGTCAGATGGAAGTCAACAATTTTAGGACTTGCTTTTCTTAAAACTTGTGGAGGACTCAACAGGCAATAGTCTCATCTCGCTCTTACATATGTTAAACTGATGCTGTGCTTGATTGACACAGATGGCGCCCACAAAAGTGTGTGCTAGCAGAACCTTCCTGGAGAGCACCAGTGAGGAAAAAACAAACAAACAAACAAACAAACAAACAACATCTCAGTGCTTGTGTTAGAAACTTGAGCCTGTGTCACAGTGAAAAAGGTGCTTGAGGTTGTGGCCAATGTTTTTTTTGTGTGCTTTTCTTTCCTGACTGCGTGGTTGGAGGTAAAGCAAATGGTGTGTTTATGCAGTTTCCCTGTCAACCACTAGAGGGTACTAAATATCAGCTATTACCAATCCACCAAGCCAACTCTTGCCAATGAAGCTGGCGTACATTTTATTTGGAATACAATCATAAGACAAAAACTGATTGCATATCCTGCTCCATGCTGTGAAATCCCCACTCACCTCACGTGATCCTTCATGTCCTCCAGACAAAGAGGGGACCACTGTCCAAAGGCGACCCGTCATCATCATTCGGTGCCAACATGAGCTGGCAAACTGCATGGGGCCTCTTTCACTGTCTGTTGAGGAAAACATGTACTTAAAAACACTCCATGTCTCTTTGTGTCCACTTTTGAGAGAACGGGGAAAGCAGCAGGAAATAATAGCAGCTTCACTGAGGGCCAGCAGTTCTCTCTCTCTCTCTCTCTCTCTCTCTCTCTCTCTCTCTCTCTCTCTCTCTCTCTCTCTCTCTCTCTCTCTCTCTCTCTCTCTCACACACACACACACACACACGCACGCACGCACACACACACACACACACACACACACACACACACACACACACACACACACACACACACACACACAAAGCCACGCGGGCATGCCCGGCAAGTGTGTGGCGAACTAGTGGGTGTCAATTTGCATGTAAATGAAATGGCTCCCAGCGCTCTCTTCCCAACACAAATGTACGTAGCAAGGCTCAAGATGCCATATTTGTTAGAGCGATGCTTCGTATGTTCACACATCTTTCTTGGTGGAGGGCCCTGCATTTGTAGCCGGGGCCTTCAGGGGGTGACTAAATCACCTCTTAATGCTTCCACTATGACATCACATTCATGCAAACATTCAATACTATTTAGAAAATTAAATGGAAGAATCCAACAGTTTGGCAATGGCAAATTCACAGACTGATACATCTTAATGACCAAGAACCCACAACTGGCATGAATTGAGGTGCTTTATTAGACAAAAGTAATCCTTTGCTGCCATCTTGTGGCATCTATTGACAATATAAAGCTAGCTAGAGAAACACCTGGCTATGGATAGGACCAGCTAACTAGCAAGTTAGCTAGAGAGATGACTAGGCTGACAGATAGGTAGCTAACTAGCTAGAGACAGCTCGCTAGAGACAACTAGCTAGTTAGCCAATCAATCAAAAGAAGGAAAACTGCCGACATCATCATCGGATGAAGGTGAAATCTGATTGGTTGAAGAAACGGACCCACTGCTTTTATGCTTTAAATTGGCCAGCATTTCCGATTCTGAAGGCACTGGGTAGATTTGTTGACAGGACAACGCAGAAGCTGCAAAACTGTACACAACAACATGTCGACTACAAAATAATTCCAACCTCACGAACAAAAATAATGTCGGCGATTGTTTTTGATAGTGTCACACCGCAAAGCATGTATGCGAGTTGTTTTGTCGCCAGTGGGCGTGTGTGCGTGTGTGTGAGCATGGGTAAGGACATACACTCCCTGACACATCCATCTGTGTGTGTGCGCTTCTTGTGTTATGATTGCTGCAGGCCTGCCTCTGTCTAACAAAAACTGTCAGATGTGGTCGGGTGCTTGCATGTAAATTACAGTCTCCAAAACACTCTTTAACTGGAGTACTCCTACGCATAGCAGACACTTCATTAGTTAATGAGCACACACACACACACAATCATATATATATATATATATATATATATATATATATATATATATATATATATATATATATATATATATATATATATATATATATATATATATACAATTAAACATCCATCCATCAATCGTATCCGAAGACACCTCTGCACTTTCTCACTTGACCTTTTAAAGCACTTTTATCAGCTTGACACCGCACATGAAGGCCTCATACGGCCCAATAGTCCACTAAACTCCACTCACCAGCTGCCGAGTACCAAGTCTCATTCCGAAAAAGAGGGTCCAAATGGATTCCATTGCTTTTAGGACATTTAGTTGGATGACACTCCCGGGGCATCATCATGCTCATGTAAGTCTGCAGGCACCAGATCAATAAAAGGATCCTGCTGTTTTATGGCTCTCTTGCAACATATGGAAGTATATTCTAATAAAAATCACTTTCATTGCTTCACATTAATGTAATTCTTTTGACAGAGGCTCCATAAAACAACGAACACATGAAACAAAGTCGCACTCTGCTGTTTGTATATCAACTGGGCCCAAGGCATCATGTGACTTCACTCTCCATCTGCACTATTCACTTTCTTTTATTGTCATGTGACTGCTTTTTTTTTTTTTTTCCTCAACTGCTTCATGGCCAGCAGCCTGACAAGGAGCGACATCTTGAGGAAAGCATGGCGCGATCAAAAGATCCCAGGGGAGGAAGACCAGCCACCAAAGGAAGCTTTCTTCTTGGCTGCATGACTGAGAACTATCTTTAGCTTTGTTACTACCAGTTACTCAAAATAAAACACCTTCTTCTTTGGAAAAAAAACACATTTCTGTCAATCAAATTGTTTTAATTCTATAATATTTATTCTATTTACAGTTTGTAATTTTTCAATCTTGACCAACTGCAGCTGTTCTCCCAATTTTGTTGTTTACCAGCAATTCAATGACAGTATTCTATTCTATTCTATTCTATTCTATTCTATTCTATTCTATTCTATTCTATTCTATTCTATTCTACATTTGAAAATATTGTTTTGGCTGGCTGTCGCTGTGCCTGATGCAAATTGGAAAAAAAAAAATCTCTTCATGTTCCACTCAATTTGCTCTAAAATTGAAAAGGTAAGTTAACTGCTAATTTGCTGATATAGTACCCAAAGAAAGCCTTTTAAAAGCTCACATCCCCCCTGAAGCGCTATCACGTACCCCCGTTTGACAGCCACTGTACTAAAATACAGTGGATATAAAAAGTTTACACACCCGTGTTCAAATTCCAGATTTTGGGGTATGGACATTTGTCGTGACATGGTAATTATTTGCATTGGCACCTTGGATTCCAAGCAAATTCCAGGGGTGGCACTGGTCTCCCTGCTGCCCCCCAAAGACTTTTTATATCCACTGTGTAGATATTTAAATGAGCCAGTAAGTAAAATGATGTCATACAAGGTCAATAATAAAAAGTATAAGTCTATTAAAGCAATGTAATGCGCTAGAGTTCAGGGAGTATTTTTCTGCAAAGGATGCATTACGTCCGGCGGTGGAAAAAGTGATGGCATGGTTCAGATTGCACCGAGAGGATCACTGGACGCTCAGTTTGCCGTTGTCATGTCACCCAAGGGCTACCCTTGCCGCCAAAAGCAACCTTTACTCCAGATTTTACATCAGGCATGGCTAATCTATGGCTCGGGGGCCATTTGTGTCCCGCCCGACAATTTTAAGCGGCCCGTGGCATACAAAAAAATAGTTTTGCTAGCAATGATTTTGCTCAGTATAGGAATGAAAGTCGAGACCTTAGGGAGGTCGTTTTTGGATAAATCCCCCAAATTCCTCAACTCAAAACTAATCTTCACAACATAAGCCTAGTTTGGTGAAACTGCATCACATTTAATTCATTACTTAAAATTCATCATAAAAACACGGATATATAAACAATATGTGGGACGTTTCAGATATCATCATGAATATATGTCGAGTGCGGCTGAAAAATGGATGGTGGGCCACAAATAACCCCCGGGCTGTAGTTTGGACACCTCTAAGCTTAAGTTTATCACATTTATTAGCAGCAAATGCCATTTTCAGTATATGCCACCGGCCGCTTAAAATCAAACGACGGGCCACAAATGGCCCCAGGGCCACAGTTTGAACACCGCCTTTGTGGACATTTGCGTCCACCGCTTGCTGCGTGTCCCGGCCACGCGCATGCTGCCTGCTGACATAACGGCCAACGGATCCACCGAGTTGCGATGATATCCCATCTGAGCGCGTCACAAGAGGAGATGTAACTTTGGCTTGTTTGTGTGTGTCTGTGTGTGTGTATGTGTGTGTGTACTGTCATGTCCATCTGCTGGGTGCACCTCAGCTAATCAAAGCCAAGCCGCTTGTGTAACTTGCAGTTAATGTACCTCACCCCAGTGTGTCATGAAAAACCGATGAGGCTGCATTGATTTCCCCATGCATGTTGTGTGTGTGTGTGTGTGTGTGTGTGTGTGAGTGCGGTTATGTAGGTATCTTCTTTTATTGTAAATCAATGCTGTGAATAACAAGTTAGCCTAGCCTGGCTCAGGCTTGAGCGTCAACTTTTCTTTGAATGCCGACTATGATGCGAAACTTGAGAGCATGATGTCATTTACAGCAGTACTTGACCATATTTGTGCCACGGATCCGTTTCAGCAAAAATGGCGCTGTTGGTATGAATATATCGCTGGAGGAATGATTGGATTTCTAAAATCACCACTTTTAACAAACACGGTGGAACTGTTTAATTCGGGTTGTGCGTGTGTGTGGTTATGTATGTATCTTCTTAAATTGTAAATCAATGCGGTGAATAATAATAATGCTCGAGTTAGACAATGGCTTTCAATTTGGTCTCCTCGTTTAAAGTCAACTATTACTTGAATAACTTTTTTGTTGTTTGCTATCACGTGAAACTGGAGTGGATGATGTCATTTACAGCAGTACACAACCATATTTGTGCCACAAATCTGTTTGAACAAAAATAGGGCTGCTGGTATGAATACATCGTTGGCGTCAGGTCAAATGATTGGATTTCTAAAATCACCACTTTTCAGGAGACCCCAAAAATTGCATTTCTGTTCGCTATGAGCAATGCCTTGCAAAAGCTAGCAATTTTTAACACTTTGAACTGGTCAATAATTTGTAAAAATAACACCCACGCATTACTAACAAAAGTTGGTAGATGGACCAATTTGAATTAAAATATGACGTTTTTCAATTTGTCACTGATAAAGTTTTGGTCCGACATCAGCAATATTACTGTGAATAAATATATAAATAAATACATTTTGATGCAATTTCGCCTTTAAATAAAACCATTTTTAAAGCAAAACTGATAATCAGATTAAATTTTATGGCAACGGGCCACAACCGAATACATCACATTTTGGTAAATTTCATATACTTTATTATTTTTTTTTTTTTACTATTACTCAATTTACATATGTGGGTGTTTGGCTGTGTAAAATAATCTATTATTATTATTATTATTATTATTATTATGAAAAAATAATAAAAGGTTTGATGGTAGGCTGAAAAAAACAAACAAATTACCTAATCTATTTTAACAGGAAGCATTGACATACCATTTCTTTTTAAAACAAGTACATTATACAGTATTGAAAATGTTTGCTTGATTTGCAGCATGTTTAACAAGGCCCTTTCATTTAATTTTTTCTGTTTGCAGCCCTTAAAGGAAGTGACAGGACAAGGAAGTTTGGACAATCTTGTGTTAAATGATAATGCCGCTAAATCGGTCGGCCGGGCCGCCTCTGGCCCCGCCTCCCTCGGCGAGGGCTCTCCGGTTTCACTTTGCGCTGTCACCCTATCCGGCCCCGCTCATCAATAGCAAATGCGGAGGCTCCGTCGGGCCGGCAGGTGACGGGGTGACGCGCGAGGCCCGGAGAAGGAATGATATGGAATCATCCACCTGCAGCTTGATCACATGACCACATTCTTAGCTTGTCACAAAAGGGGTCCAATGACTTTTAACCCATGGAACATCATGACTTTAAACTTAGCTGGTTCAGTGTATGAGTTATGAAAAAAAAAAATCCAGAATGGGTTATGAGTAAAACATCCAACTGTAGAATATGTCATCTATGCAGTTTTTAGGCCATTTTTGGGATCATTTTCTTCAATATAATTCTTGCAGCATTTTAAATATGAATCTCAAAATAGAAAGCATTGAAAGAAGACACCAGGAAGCTGAAATTTCACCCAAGTTCATCCACTTAGTTATCACAAAATCAGGAAAGCGTGCCGACAATTTCTCTCATCATATTCATATTCAAATCACAAAACAATGCCTTTATATATTGTTTAGTAAACGGGCAAATTTGCTTCACACGTTGAACATGTTGACATTTTTGAATTTTAATGTGATAATTCCATATTGTATCTACTCATAAATATAAAAAGAGACTTAGATGAAAAATTTCTTTCATTTATTATTTTTTATACATCACATTACCTGATACAAACTGGTACTATAGTACTTAGTACCAAAAGTAATTCCGTTAATACTTAATTCCCTAAAGTCATCTCTTACTTTAGTACTTAATTATCCTTAGGTGATCCATCACTTTAATACTTAGTTATGTAAAATAATCAATTGCTTTATTAGTTACTTTAATCAACTGCTTTAGTACTCAATTACTCAACAAATCTGTTATCTTAGTACATATTATCAAAAGTAATTCATTCCCACAGTACTTAATTACCTAAGGTAATCACCTAATTAGTACATATAATTAAAAGTAAATGATTCCCCTAGTAAATATTCCATAGATTCCTTAGTAATTGATTACGTTAGTACCTGATGTAATCTGTTTCCATAGTACTTATTACCAAGAATAATTCCCTTAGGACTTAAATCCCTAAAGTAATTGTTTACTTTCGTACTTATATTAGCTTAGGTGATCCATCACTTTAGCACATAATTATCTAAAATAACAGATGACTTTAGTAGTTAACGTAATCTAATGCTTTAGTACTCAATTAACTGACAAATCTGTTATCCTAGTACCTATTATCAAAAGTATTAAATTCCCATAGTACTTAATTACCTAAGGTAATCACCTACTTAGTATTCAATTATACCATTTAAAATAGGACCTTAGCCAAACGCTTGAAATAAATATAGTATCTGTGGTTGATTGTCTGAACTCTTAAAAACATAAAAATACGCCTTTGTATTTTTGTATGATCTTTGTATAGTACGGCCTTTGACCTCTTGCGGGCAGGACATGAAACCCTTGCCGATTCCACAGCATCCTGCTGATGACTTACAGGGGAGTGTTTTTTTTTTGCGTGGCCTGGATTTGGTCTCAGTGGGCAGCACTGGACTTGCTGAGTGTGCTGCCTTGCTTGGCTTGGCGGGGGGAGGCCTCCTCCATGGAGGTATTATCCACTCCCATCCAATATTCATCAGCTACTGGGAGACTGGTGGCGACAAGTCCATTTGATAGGCTAACAATGTGCCGAGACGGTTGGTGTTTTGTGCGCACGCAGGTGTGTGAGGCCTCGCTAACAAGGCTTCCCAAGGACACACATGGGATGGCATGTGTGCAGAGGCTGCGGGGGTTCCGAGCCGTACGTATGCTAAGAGTTACAGGTTCATGCATTTAAGAAAAGAAAAAAAAAATGACGCTGTATTGTGCCACAATGGTACGCAAGGTGCATGTGTGGTATGACGTGATGATGGCTCATGTAACAGCACGAGTGTGAGTGTGTTTGGGTAGGGGGGGCAAAAACAGTTTACTTTCAGTCTCAATTCAATGTCACGTCAAATAGCTAGCTTGCTACAGCTATACTACAGTATATCCAAGCTAACACTATCTAGCTAGCAAACTACCTACCTTGGTAGATAGCATGCTAATAAGTTACTTAGCTAGCTCGTCAGTATATCTATCTAGATTTAACTATACAGCTATCACCTACCCACCATAATACCTACGGTAAATCTAGCTATGTTTAGCTATACTGTAAAGCTAACAGTATTTCTAGAATATATTTAGCTAGCTAACTGACTACTTACCTACTATTACACCTACGGTATATCTACTTAGATCATTTTTGTCAAATTCAAGGCCCACCACATCATTTTACGTGGCTCGCGAAATGCTAATTTGGCTTCAAGTGTCTGGCTAAAATACAGAACTTGTAAGGTGTTTTAGATAAAAACAACGATCGTTTTTATTCCCAATCTGAACAGTTTTTACCGTCTCTGATTTCAAAACTAGGTAAATGTATGACAAACACACTTCAAATTTATTCCGGCCCTCTGACAGAAATTATAACTACAATGTGGCCCCCGATAAACATTAGTTGACACCCCAGATCTAGATTATAGATCTATATAAATAGAGCTATCTTTAGAGCTTTATCTAACTTGCTACCTAGCATTATACCAATCTAGATTTAGTGATATAGCTACATCTAGATCTCGCTGGATAACTAGCTAGCTACACAAGCAATTAATTATGCATGCCAAATTATTAATAAAACTGAACAAATTGAACATGTTTTTTTTTTCGTTTCAATGCAGAAACAAGTCATAATTCCAGTGTGAAAATGTGAAATGCATGGTGTGTGTGGAATATGATCATTATTAAGGGCACCCGCCTGTCTGATCATTGCCTCGGAATTTTCTCGTTCATTCTTCATTAAACGCCAACAATATACGACAACAACATTGGAAATTATTCAGTGACGCCAAATCAGGTAAAAACAGAACAAAACCGAGTTCACCCCCATAATGCCCGCCAAGATGATAGTGACGTTTTTATTTTCATCCGTTCTGTGAATCCATGAGCGGCAAAAACAAAAAAAGCCATGCTCGAAATCATCGAAGACTTGAACACATTTCCATAATGCGCCTTCTGGCACCAACACGCGTGCACCGAATGTGGTTCTCCTCACGACTTGGTCTCGTCCATTTTGGCATCCATCACTGTCTGCCGCAATGGACTGCGAAACAAATTTCTATCACTATACATTACAAGTTAAGAAAGGGAGCAGGGAATGTGTTATATATGCGGGCTTCGATTTTTATGTAGTGTCTATGGGCTCGTCCATCATTGTGCTGCTAGGCACCCTTGTGCGCCGCGCCCCGATGAGATGTTATCTTGCCTCTGCCATCAATCAGCGCACGCTTGCCCGAGCCCCGTGCCCGACATGCGGGAGAGGACGCGTGACGGCCCGCCAAACGCGCCCTTGTTCCCCCGACCCATCTGGCGCCTCGGGAACGCCGGTCATTTAAATGCTTTTACTGTACAGAATTGAGTTGTCGCGTTAGGCAAGCTCCCTCTAGTGGTTCGGGAAAGAATTGCTGATTTAACTCATTCAATCCCAAAGACATGTCTTTACATTTTGTCCAGAGATTCAGTCCCGTGTACTTATTCTTATCTTTTTCCATTTTTTTCCCACGTGTTTTGCTAGAAGAGTGACTGAAAATGGAGGGTGCTAATTGGATTAAGTCCTAAAGTGATCAATTACTTTAGGAAATTCTCTAATTCAATACAAAGGTCATTAGAGTTTAGGTAATTAAGTACTAAACAATTACTTCAGGCCATTAAAATTAGTTTTTTAAATTTAGTACAATGCATTTATTAAGTGCAGCTCAGTTGACTAAGGTTAGCTTAGCATTACTTGGAACTACTTAAAAAGTTTGAGCTAAACATCTCATGAAGCTCAAAAATGGAGTGTTGAGATAACAGACGGTGCATTATTTAAAGGGACAATGTGTAAGATTTAGAACGTTTCTCATTACGGGCAGCAGGAGGTGCTGCATTGACCATTTTCCGTAGCTATAACAAACATGGCCGCCTCCGGAGAAGTGCCACTCCCCATGTAATTTACTTTAATGATAACTAGACCCATAATTATATTTAAAATATACTGTTGGTCATTCAGAACACATTTATTTACATTTATTTGCAAGTTTTTGAATTTAAGAATCATTTCATTGATTCCTTTTTAATGAAAAACTGTCAAAATCTTCACATTGTCCCTTTAAGGGAGGGGTGCCATTTGGATTTGTGGCTTTGTCATTCTGTATTTACAAAATCTGAGACGAGTACGCCCCTCACAGTGATTTTTATTTTTTTTTTTAATTATTCTTGCCAAATGGCAATTTTTAATGGTGCAGAGTAATATAATCACAAATTAGACTGACAGCAAAGTGTGGGGGAAATCATTGTTGCTTATGAAACAAATATTAATTCAATTAAATAATTAATTATTAATTCTTGAGGCTTTATGTTAAAAATGTTCCCATTTTACTGGAGAATAATTTCTTTTTATATCTTAAAGAAATGCCTACATTGTTAGCAGTATACGTCAGGGGCATCGGACATGTGGGTGTCGCACCCTCACACTTTTTCAACAATTTCACCCAATAAGGTCGCTACCCGTATCATAAGTTATTTTTAATACATGCTGAGGGCCGAAAGAAAATGCACGTCAGGCCGCAATTGACCCCCGGGCTGCACTTGGGACACCATTGAGCTAAACATACAAAAGATGCAGATATATCCTTGCACGTACGCACAGACCACTAATATTTTTTTTTCCTCCTAAAGTCAGGAGAATTATGAGTCGTCTTCGCCCTTCACACTCCGCAGAGAAAGTTGCTAACCTATCAGGGAGCACGGGAGGAGGGAGGATTGGTGAAGGTGGAGAGCTACTTAATTAGGCCAGATCCCTGTTCTCCACCACCATCACTATTCCCTTAGATCCCATCCACTTAATGTTCTGTGAAATCATATTCCGCTCCCTAGGGGGGTTAGGGGAGAGAAATCAGAACAATAAAATGACACATTTTCAAGCCAGGCAGCACCGGGGGGAAAATAGAGCGTTAGTGACACATGGAGGATGCCGTGGACTGATGGATGGCAAGCATCTGTCTGGCCCATTACCAACAAACAACATCAGGCTGTGAAGTGAGGGAACACGTTTCTACTCTTCAGTCGAGCGAAGGCTACTTGCTGTGCGTTTGTGTTCGGGCGCATTTGTGAAAAGAGTCTTTGAAGCCGTGGTGTATGGACATTGAGGGGGGAAAAAAGTTGACAAAAAGTGGGTCCTTTCTTTTTGTTCGCGGTTTGACTTTTAAATCTATAATACCCCCTACTCGCCGCGCTAACTTTAAGTGACATAATTATCGATGAAAATTGTAGGAATATACCTATAATTCTAACCTTTTTTTAACTAACAAAAAAGTTTACCGTATTTTCCGCACTTTAAGGCGCACCTAAAAGACCTTCATTTTTTATAAAAAGCTGATGGTGCGCCTTATAATCAGGTGCGCCTTATATATGGATCAATATTGAGATTGGGATTCGTAGATGGGGAATGAACTGATAAAATAAGCTTTAACTATTTCTTTTGTATGTTTACAGTTGCACAAGTTGGTCATATTGACATTGAGTCATTATGCTATTGAGAGATTAGAGTTATTATTTGAGTTATTATTGTTATTAATTTGAGTATTACTATATTATGATTGAAAGAGTTTTAAAATACGTTATTAATTGAGGGTGCGCCTTATAATCCGGTGCGCCTTATAGTCCGGAAAATACGGTACTTTTAACAGGGGTTCAACAGATTACATTTTATTCTAAATCTGAAAAAAGATCTTAAAATGCACCAAAGTCCTTAAAAAATATGTCAATCCTTATTCAAACTACAAACATTTTTGACCAACTGAACAAATTAGATGCAGAAAATTAAATATAATAAATAAATAAATTGAATAAATATTTGAACCTTGAAGAAAAAGATATAAAATGTGTTTTTTATGACTCATATTAGTTATTCATTTGATTTAGAATTGATTTAATGTGAGTTGTTTCAAATTTTGGGTAAAAAAAAAAATGTTGCCTCTCAATGTTGGTCCTTCAAAATGTTTCATTTGGTCTCTTAGAGACCATTAGACTGCTCTATCAAGATTTGTGTCTTTGAAGCTTTAAATATAAAGAAACCTATTTGTTTTCCAGGCAATTTCACTCATCTCATCTAAATCCTAACTCAACCCAGGTTTGTAAAACTCTCTTTTACCGGACATCTTGGCCGCTTGCTCGCCGCTTCTCAAAGCTGCTGACTTTAGCTTCAAATGTTCGGTGATTGAAAAAGCGATTGCGAATGTTACGAGGCCAATTGGAAAGGAAGCCAAAGGAAAACATCGACACGGGCTCAGTCCCAATTAGGGAATTAATGCAGTGTAGTTTTGGTTTGTAGTCATGGCGGGAATTTCATTGCATGTTGGAGGGCGCAGCTCTGAGTCAGGGTGACGTCAGTTTCATCGTCTTTAATGGAGGGCCATGCTTTTAACCTTTGGCGGAGCACAATGACTATTCCTTTTTATCTTTCTGTTTTTCTCAAAGTAGTAAAGTTGAATCTTTGCCACGTTTTATAATCAAGGTTCGCTGTTGATTGTCTTGTTATTTTCACTACGTCAGATTCAAATAATACGTGCATGTAAAAGAATCTAAGATTCGGCCGTGTTTTGAGTTAGCATGTTCGTCTTAGGTTAGCCTATGTTTTCATCGACGTGATCATTTTTGGGTAATTTTTTCCCAAATCAGTCTTTTAGCCACTGGATCGTACACTCCTGGTGGTGTGATAACTACCGTATTTATCTGAGAACAAGTCAAATTGTTTTTCCCTCATTTTCAACCTCTATATCAACTCTAACCTTAACTCCAAACACCATTTTTTTTTTTTGGAATATCATTAATTCAAATGCAAAATAAGTTATATCATGTCATTTACAAGGCTTAAAATTATTATATATAACTCTTGTAGTGTGCATTCGTTTTAGAGTGTTTGCACGGAACACGCTAAGGGACGGACAGCGAAGGGCAAGATTCCACGCTCTGATCTCACCACACAGTCGTCTCTTGAGGGAGAATATCCCAAGTAAGATGATCAGCAAATCATTTGACTTGTGGAAGAGTAACAAGCATGTTTGAGGAAAGGAAGAGGAGGAAGATGGGCACGTTGAGGAGTACCGTATTTTCCTCACTATAAGGCGCACCGGATTATAAGGCGCACCCCCGATTAATTATATCATTTCAAACTTTTTCCACATATAAGGTGCACCGGATTATAAGGTGCACCCTCAATTAATGACATATTGTAAAACCTTTTCAATCACAATATAGTAATACTCAAAGTAATAACAATAATATCTCAAATAATAACTCTAAACTCTCTATAGCATTATTAGTCAATGTCAATATGACTAGCCTTGTTCAACTGTAAACACACAAAAGAAACAGGTAAAACTTACTTTATCAGTTCATTCCCCATCTACGAATCACAATCTGAATATTGATCCACACATAAGGCGCACCTGATTATAAGGCGCACCATCAGCTTTTTAAAAAATTAAGGCTTTTAGGTGCGCATTATAGTGCGGAAAATACGGTAATATCCATACATTGAAACAGGAGGAGTTATTTGGCGTCTCAGATACTAATGATGACTTTTAGAAAAAATAATATTCAGCTCTGTCAAAAAATAAAATATTGACTCATTCCAGCCCTATAGGCTTGTTCCCTAATCACGTTATTTTGGAATCTATATCCTGGATGTTGATGCCGCCAGACGCTGGGAAAAAAAAAAAAAAAAGGGACCGGAACAGAGTACAGTACATGCGGAATACAAATAATACAAACAGCAGACAAGCAGACGGCGAGCATACTCGAGGCAGAAAGTGGATCATTGAGCCTGCAGCCCGTCAACATCTTGAGGACACTTTGGCTAAACGTAATCCCCCCCCAGCCAACAAGGCCCTCAAGAGCAAAGAGAGTAGCATCAAGGAGGAGTAGAAGACAGGAGGGGGGGGGGGGGGGGGGGTGCAGCTCTGGCCTTTTCCAAAGCGATAGCATCTGGATTTTTTCATTAGGACACAAGGCAGCATTATCAGGCAGAACATCAGAATTTAGCCCATCCACTACGCTGCTCTGCAATCATTTCTAATGCACTCTGCCTCCCTGCGTGCCCTCTACCTAGCCCCCCCCACCCCCCAAATCCCAACTGTCTCCCACTCGATCAGACAAGCCTGTTTGTGTCCTTGCTAAAAAGCATTAGACTCCTCCTTTTGTTAGCGTTTTTTTTTTTTTTTCATCGTTTGCACTCCGAGCTGCTTCTTTATTCCCCTGTTACGCCTCACTATTTTGGGGGAGGAACTTATGAACTAGAGTTTTTTTTTTTTCATATAGGTCGAATGGTCCTTATTAAAAAAGGGATAATTAGCAAATACTAACAAGTATGTATGCAACATGACAAAGTATTTCACGCGAGGGCTGGACGATATGGCCAAAAAATGACATTGATTTTATTCAGGCATTCTCAGCAAGTACCAATTTGATTGATTGTTATCAAAGTAATAAAGCCAAGAAATATTTATTTTTCATGGGCTTGAGAAGGGTTTAAAATAGACTTGTATTGAATTAGTTAAATTCTACAAACATGCTTTTATGTTGTTTTTTTTTTTGCAGACATTCAATCCCCATTTATATTTTATTTTTTTCCAAGTATTTTGCTAATGACTGGTAGTAGGAAATTGATTACTTTGGTTTATTAAGTACTTAAGTAATCAACTATTTAGGTATTTAAGTACTAAAGTAAGAATTAGTTTAGGTACTAAGGTACAGAAGTAATAGATTACCTTAGGCAAAACTAATGTTGATTGACCAATACCAGCCATTTTTAGACACTTCTTTAGCTAAACTTGAACATTTTTGAAAAAATATAGAAAGTAGCAGGATGCCTGGAGTCTTAAAAAAAAACAAAACAAAAAAACCCCATAAAATATATCTTTGGGAACGAATGAGTTAAGTAACTAGCCACTATTGTAAAGACGTCTGGCAAGCCAGCCATCTAGCATTCTTGTGCAAAACCTCAATTTCACAGTAGATTTTGTCTTCAAGAACAACAAGTTGAGACCTTTTTGGGGAGCATAAATAACACTATTACATCTCAGATGCACGCCAGTAAATTATTGTAATGTGATTTCTTAGAAGATGAAAAATACACGCCGGACTGTTGTTATATTGTCTATCTGTTTTGCTGCACCGTTTGTGTGTAACCTCTGCCACATAAGTGCGATTCGTGAAGACATTTTTTTTATTGTGTTAGCCAAATGTCTATTGAGTAATCAACTGCAACCAAACTATTGGCAATTTTGGCTAAATTAAAAAGAGGAAGCAGAAGAGGACAACGCACATAAGCCAGTCTATAAAAGTGATTTTTAATAGTCAGTTATTTTTCATTTTTCATTGATGAAGGCCCTTCCCAATAGCCAGCAAAAGCACACCAAACGAAGCTGTAAATCTGAAATGGGGATGTAAGTGGAGGGATGCTTGGCTTGCAGGGAGCGCTTTTATTATTTATCACCGGCTGGCTATTTTTAGCTGCGGCTGCCGTGTTGGCGTCAAGGGTTTCCGGGTGCAAGGATGGCAGGTTTCCCCGTCACCCGCAGGTCACACGGCGGGGGGAGGCCCAGGCGTAACAAGCGCAAGGTAAGGGGGATTAGAAATGCCCTCTAAGTAGGAAATGGTCTGTGATATGTGTGGAATACGGAACATAGCCTATTGCTATTAGCGCTGATGCTCCGGGGATTGTAACAGATTTTATTGAGGGGTGATTTTCATTCGTGCATCTGATCAGATTTATCATTCAAAGTACCATTTGAAGGTAAGGTCCTACTGGCAGCTAAATCATGCTTGAGGCAGCGCTAAACACAGAAAACAGGCACCTTACAATCAAATGCGAGAGTAATTGAGTTATTTTATAGTTGCCTGAAATTGCAAATGAATGTTATTTTAGAACAATGTTGTGTTTTTATCGTGTCGCGACTCGTGTCTCTCCAAACAGGCTGTGCAGTAGAAAATCAGTTTTTGTTGTAAAATCTCGCCGGAAAAAATTTCAAAATAAAAGCTTTCGTGTCAAAATACAAATATTTGCGTCCATAAATTATTCGGTATGTAACATTTAGTTGGAGCATGTTTGTTTTAATGTCAGAGCAGTAACAGCCAATGCATTCATACTCCATTGCCAAGACTCAGCCAAAAGAAAAAAAAGATCTCATGCTGTGCAGGGATGACAAATCTCGCGACTTCCTTATCTCATGGGACCTCGACGAAAAACAAATAAAGCAACTTATTGGCTCACAAAGTTCGCAAAATTCTAATTTTTTTAAGCGGCTAAACGGGCGAATGGTTTCTGTACAATTGTTATACTGCCCCCGGTGGTCAAAATACACACAGCAGAAGAAGCTTTATTAAATTTTTAATTACTATATTACACTATTGTTTTTTTAAAAGTAACATGCCAAAGGAGTGATACTTTCTTTGGGGGGGGCGTCTGGAGCTGGATTTGCAGATGATTTGTTATGAGTGTTTTTTTATTAAACTTATATCTCAAGGCACCACCGTATTCGTATAATTATTAACCGTGATCAGTTTACTGGAGTTACATGCATTTAAAAAAAAATGCCTGCATGCATAATTACAAAAAAAAAGCCTACACACTTGCACATTTTATCAGTTTATTGCGGCACGGAAATCTCACATGGGAGAAGGACATATAGGACAAATCCAATGCCACATTCATCCTCATCCTCGCTTTGCGTTATTATCATTCTCCCGGCATAGCGTTTATCTGGATATTAAATTAAGGCCGGCGGAAAGAAAGAAAGCAATGTCGTGTGAAGCCTTTTGGTGTTTTGGTCTGGTCACGATTCAAAGCTTTCACGGTCGGCCATGTGTGTGTGCACGTGTGTGAGAATGCGCGCGTGTGTAAGCGCTGCAGATGAAGTCGGCCCGGGAACCCCCTCCTCTCTTTCTCTCTCCATCTTGTCTTCCTCACTTCCACCCCACGGCTGCTCCTCCTCGTCTATTTTTCTTCTCCACCCACGCACGCACGCACGGTCTAAAAATAGCATCAGGGATCCCCGCATCAATTCAGGAGAAGGAGGAGGGAGGGAGAGGGGATGGGGACGTCAGCACACACAAGGTCATAACCCCCCCACCCCAAATCCAGTGGCTGCTTTTCTTTGATTTGTCACAGCTTTTTGTCTCCGGGAGAGACTCACCCCATTGCAGATTTCACGTCATCGCCCTAAAGTAATAAAAGTCTCAAAATCGTAGGGATGGACGGCAAAGCATGAAAGCCTTCCTGTGATTTATTTTGTGACTGTGGCACTAACAGGTGGCGAACAGAAGGGAGTCGCTCTTGTTTGCAACCACGAGACGGGGAAATACTGACGGTGGATTCCCAAAGATTCCGCACGACATCAGAATAGCAGGAGCCACCCTTCTTATCGGAGACTATTGAGGTTTTTATTTTTTTTTTCCCCCTCTTAGTCATTTTTAAAGAGGGAGCGACTGCAGCCACATCAGACGAGGTACGTCGTTTCCTTTGCCTTGTATTTCTCGAGCTAATTTTTTTTGAAGTCCATTGAATTCACCAGCAAGATAACTCACTTTATTTATCACAGCACAACATGATGGAATTCGATATCAGAGCGATATGGAAAACAGTCTTTAGAAATATAGTGTGATTGACATGATCGTTAATGTGTTTATTATGGGTGAGAGGTGAGCGTGCTGAAATTTGGGGCAAGGTATGACGAAGAAACAAATGGCGGACATGCTGAGCACAACGGTTTATTCCAAATCTGCGCCCCCCCCCCCCCCCACTGAAAGGTGCACTCCCTCAGAATGAAATTTACAATATGTTTATTGCTGTGATTGCTAGCAGGGGTGTTGAGCCGCACAGCATGTTTGCTGAAATGTGCGTACGGAAACAAAAATGGAAAGACGTTTGTGCATTTATTTGGTACGTCTGATATCAAACAAATGCAATTTAGCTCAGAGTAGAACAATATGAAAAATACACATTTTTTAATATTTATTTTTTCTATTAGTAGTCTCTATTGTCAGGAGGGGTCTAAATCTCTATGCAGAGGCAGGTTAGACCTGATGTTAGTAATTTTGTAGGAAAACCTGGCGGATCTGTTGTGAAGGAGATTGCACCACAGTGGAAGTGTTTTTGTTTTTTTTTCTTTTTTTTAAACATCTACCGTTTCAGATTATAAGGCACACCTCAAATCATGTGCGCCTTATGTATTGATGTCAAAATCAAGTGGAATAAAGTTTGTCATTTGCTGTACTGGCTTGTATCCTGAAATATGCAGTAATGCACCGGACAATCCAGTAGACCTTAGAAACAGACATTTCTAAAATATTGACCAGTTCATTGAATTTGCACTTTATAATTCAGTGCACATTATAATCAAAACGGCACGGTGAAATATTTTGAGTTTTATCCAATAATCTTTGCTCTTTTTACCATGGTTGTCATTCTCAGTCACTGATACATTGCGAGCAACAAACTGGTCATTGAGTGTATGCACCTCTCTGTTTCATCCACAAATACACTCAAGTAGTGTTTTGATGTAATTTTAAATCTTGTGAAGTATTGTTGTAAATCGCAGAAATTATATACTCGTGACTGGTGAGTGTAATCTGGATTTTTTTTTAAGAAGCCCCTTTCATATCACAAATTACAGGAAGTTTGGTTGCTCGGACTACACATGTCACTATTTTATCCCCCTTAGATCATTTTAAATCTTGTTAAATATTGTTTTAAATCACAAAATCTGTATACAGGCGAGTGCGACGTTTGGGTATTTTATTGTTTATTACACGAGTGAATTTTGGTTATTGAGACTATATACTTTGCTAATTCATTCACAAGTGGGCCTACATATATATTTTAAAATCTTCTGAGTACTGTTTTAAATGACAATATTTATAAAACAATACACTGCAGAGCCCAAAGTGTGGAAACCTTGGACGTTAACCCCTTGAATGCATGATCTTGTGTGACTTTTGACCGCTCTATCAATGTCCCTTTTTCATCTCTAGGTAGGCCTAAATATTTAAATAAGAAATATTAAGTATTGTTTTAAATCACAAAATCTATATAGTGCTGGTGAGTGTAAAGTTGTTATTTTTTACGGAGCCCCCTAAAGTGTACAAAGGCTTGTATCCCTGTATAGAATTTTAAACTCCGTTAAGTATTGTTTTAAATCAATATACCTATAAGTCAATACATTGGGGGGTGCAAAGTGTGAAAAAGACTTGACATGACCCCCTTGAATGCATGTTATTGATTGAATTTTGACCACATAATCTTCAACATTTTATCAACAGACGGGCCTACATGTGTCATATAATTGTTAATATTGCTAAGCATTGTTTGAAATCAGGGCCGGTGCCAGTCCAGGCAGGACAACCACAACTTGGTCCAACAAAAAACGTCTTAATGTCAGATTCGTATACGATAAAGATGTTTTATGGATTACGCTCTACTGATTATAACTACAGTAACAAACATATGTTTGCAAAAGGTGCTCCCCTGTATTTTACTCGGCCTCGCTTAACACAGACAGGGAAGTGGGAGTGGTCAGTCGCTCATCTCCTTTGAGACCGCGGCTCTGATGATGAGACACGGACCGCGTCTTTGAACCTTTGCATTAGTTATGAGCCTTCTCGTTTTATCTCTCATCACCATATTTGAAAAACTGGGCAAGTTCAGCCTACCTTGGCCGGTCTCGTCCGCCGACGCGGGTATTGCGCAATGACATACGTTCACATCGAAGCAACGCCCCCGTCACATGTTCCCTGCACACATTGAAGCATAATGTCGTTACGTGGGGAAACACATGGAACTCGATGCACACAGGCGGCTGTGCAAATTACAAATCTGTTGATTAGGTAATGGCGTGACATCACGAGTGAAAGGAGCTTGACAGCAGGTGTGTGTGCTGTGCTTTTATGCAAGCAGCTGCTGCAGACCGGCTCGCATCACCACACCCAGACATAAGAGGCACGGACCACAGGAGTGCTGCGATAACGTCTCAGATGGTGCCCGATAAATTGACCAGAAATAGAGGAGTGAATGAAAAGCACCGTGGGTGTAAATCAGCAGTGGGGATAACAATGTTATGACAACCTGCAAAATCTAATGCCACCTAATGGAAAAGTTGCATTACGAAAAACAGGCCTTAAATGGATTTTCTACTTAATGGTAGATTTTTAGCCAATATTTGTAATTGAAGGTTTAACAGTATACAAGCAAGTCATAATTTAGAGCAGTGATACTCAACCTATTTCAATGACGTAGCCCCTGTGTAATATTTTTCAGCAAATACCCCCTAATTAGCACAAATCATTTTTGGATGGCATAGACTTGAAACAGCTGTGTGTAAATTAACAAATTCTGGAACTACATTTATTTTATTCGGCAACTCCAGAAGCTAGACTGTGCAACAATCTTTTATTTGGCCTTTTAACCTGGAAAATAAGTCATCAAAGACAATACACCTCTGTTTCAACATGGCAACATTCAAATTGCTGCAACTTTGTCCATTTTTGAGTTTCCTCTATTAAATATCAAATCAAAATGGAAATAAGTCATTATCTCGATTTTCATTCCAGAAAGAGACATGAAATTCAAGAATTTTACTGTCATATGCATAGTAATACCACACAATTGAATTCTTATTCTCACCACTTCCCCGAGCTTACTACATTCCATAATTGAGCAAATAATAAGGTAGGCAATAAAACAAAGTCTGACTTTATAAAAACACATCGAAAATATTGATTCTGAAGTTCTCCTAATGATGTCACTGGCATAATTTGTGTACCATTATAATGTATTTTTGTCAAGCATTGATGGCTTCCATAATTGCAATGTGATAGCGGTGGTATTAAGAGGTGGATTAAGTCGGGTAAATCCCCACCAAGGCCCAGGTGGTAGCAAATAACCCCCGCCTCCCCCGAAAGTCAATACCTGCGGTTTCCTGAAGGATGGCGAAGCTGCTTAGTCATTTGAGTAGCCGGAGCAAATCAAACTAATGATCTTGGCTGTCGGAGATAAATTCCAGCACGGGGAGCGGAGCTCTCTCCCTGCCGGCGTGGCCGGCGGCCCCTATCTCCCAGATGCGCCCGCCGTCCCCAGCCTCCTTTCACAGCGGCCGCATCCAGCGGCGGAATGCGGAGGCCCGCTTTGAGTCACGACTCGCCTCTTATCGCTCCATCGCAGGTTGTTCATCACGTTGGAGCGTCGCCGTTTGCGCCGGCGCGGTGCCACGATGTGTCACTTTTTGTTATTCGGCGGGGCAAACAATGAACGGAGGCCCGCCGACGCCGTCCCCGAAGCCCGTTCGGCGCCTTATCCTTGCGCAGCACGCCAGTTGCTCAAATACGATGCGGCTAAAATGTAGCTTTTTGCTATCGTGACCTTGTTCAAACATATGGCTAATGTGACAGCCTGGGATAGGTTTGCTTATTAGCCAACACACACATTTCTAATTATACCACTGAAGTACAACAAATACATAAAAAGTTATTTTATGTTAGACTATTATTCCACTTTTGGCCATTTCTTTGCTTATGAGACTGCATTGAACTTTACCGACAAGTATTAGCAAAGCCACGTTAGCTAGTTTGTCGTCAATGAGGTGACATTTCCTACATTTTAAGCGAATTCATTTTAGCGTAAACTACAAAGCCTAGCAAATGAAAGGCTAATGTGGCTAATGTGATGGCCTAGCAAAGGTTTGCTCATCGATTAAGTAAAACAAAGTACTTAAGGTATTTTAGCTTAGGATACATTTACCCAAGTATCACTTTGGGGTACTTCTTAGCCTATAAGACCACTTGGAACTTCGCTAACAATAATTAGCTTGTTCGTCGGCGATGAAGCGGCACATTTGCTACATTTAAAGCTAATCCATTTTATAGAGCGCTGCGAAATCTAGCTAACAAAAGCTTTTTCAAATCGGGGCAATACCATCGGTGTTAATCATGATCACAACCATGAAGGATTTTTTTTTTTTCTGCTGAAAGTAAGCTCATTTTTGGCGACACAGAGACCCTCGGGGCACTGCAGCAGGACATTATATTACTTACATTACTGTGTGCACTGGGCTGGGATAAAACTCAGCTTAAGCAAACAAATGTTGAACTGCAGTTCACCGCTGGAGGGACACGGACGTTTATCTGTATGAAATGATGACACTTTGATGATCTGGTGGTTTGAGGGAATATCATAGAGGAGACAGCCCTCTCAAACAGGCTTTTGCTGTGTCAATGAGTTTGGGCAAGACACCAAGCTCTGAGATGTAACACCAGTTAAATTACCCATTTCATGCTGGCAAGGTAAAATGACGGATGGTGTTTAAAGGACATCTGGCAAACACTTTGCGCAAATTACTGTAAGATGGCCCAATGCATAAAAGGCAACTACAGTGAACCCCTTGTTAATCGAGCTAGATGCATTGCTGCTCCAACCGCGGCAGCTAAATTTCCAAATGTTGAAACACAGAGTAATTTTCCCTTTATTTATTTTTTTCTTCACACGCACACCTACCATATTGCTTATTGGCAAATTGCTCTAAGATCGAAACCTGTTAATTTTTCACTATGAGGTGAAGATTAATGTAAGACTAACATCCAAGCAAGAAAAGAAGTTAAGCATTATATATTGAAATAACCAAAATGTTCAACTGAACCGTTTAATTTGGTGTTACAAAAGTCAGCTAGCTTAATGCTACTATACTGTACTGTATATGCAGAACATTACAGACAGGTTTTTGGAATTAGCATAGCTGTTATGTATGTATGCACTTTAAAACCTAAGTGTTACGTTGTCACTCAGAGATAAGATAGTGTCTATCAGTAATAATTTGACATTTCCTACATGCTTTAAACAACCTACTACACTTAACACATTGCTTAGCACCTATTCTCACTGGCAAAGCTCGCTAAGAGCCAAAACTGTCACTTTTTTGCCACAAACTGAAGTTTAACGTAAGAATAACAATAACAACAATAACAAGAAAAGTGTTAAGCATTATACTTAAAATAACAAATGTTGAACTGAACAATTTGATTTGAAGTAACAAAAGTCAGCTAGCATGATGCAAACACATTTGACTAGCATGGCTGTTAGGTAATTCTATACTTTAGAAGCAAGTGCTACTTTAACACACATACACACACGGATTAGCAACAATATTTGAATAATTTTATGTTTTCTACACACTTTAAAGAAAAAACAACTTCCACAGTTACATTATATATATATATATATATATATATATATATATATATATATATATATACAAAAAATATGCATGGCAAGTGTATTTGAGGTACTAGATTGTCCTTAGGTCTGATTGGGTGTGTGAATGCTTGTTCATCTCTGTGTGCTTTGTAATTGGGCGACAACCACTTCATGGTGTCCACTGGACGAAGCCAGCTGGGATAGGGACCAGCAAGCCAGCAACCCTTGTGACAATAAGCGGCTCTTGAAAATGGATGGATAGATTTAAGCATTCCCACACAACTGCAGAAATTTGCACAAGTCTAGTTTAATTTTTTTTTTTTGCTATTTTTTTTCATCCCAGTGCACTTCAGGGGTTGCCAATTATACGCGGATTTTTAATATTTACAGGCCAACGCTATCCACTATACATACTGTGAAAAGTGGAGAAAAAAACATTGATTAAAAATATGCCATATTGCAGAGAACTGTGTGCAAAAGGGCACTTGAATATTAGCAGGAATAGAGATGCTAATAAGAGGGAAGCCTCTTATCTGAATCTTTTTATGCTAAGATAAGGAGAAAATCCCTAACCGAGTGTAAGTGATGCTTTCTGGTTTTCGAGCACTCCTCTTTTCTTTTCAGATCCAAGCTATGTTATCATAGCCTCTCTTTTTAGAGCTCTGTGCAACAGAAACAAATACACGTTTTTTTTTTAGTCACACTAGCTAATAAAGTAATTCACTGAAAGCAGGCGATTGAGTTTAGGGCGGTGAGGAAAAAAAAAGTGGACTAAGCAAGACAGAAGAGATGGGAGCTTTGACTGGTCAGTGAAAGACTGTTTGAGTGTCCAGGAGTTGTAAAGTTAGATTTAATTATTCATGCGGAAACAGTAACATTGCTGCCCAAACTAACAAATGAAACTCCATCTTGCCAAGAAACTCACACAGGTCGCGGCAGCCAATTACTTAATGAAAATGATCAGGTTTCTAATGCGGCTTTGGATCCCCGCAGCCATAAAACGGAGTGGGGCTCAGCGCTAAGGCTAATTGTGCCACCCTTGCAGTCTTCGGAGACCTGGCCGCCCCTTGCGGCCGAGCTTCAACGACGACTTGTGCCAATGGCTGATATACGACCGTGTCATTAGCGTCAGTTCTGCAAGCATGCGCTCTAATGGGCTAAACTGAAAGAAATATGTCAACGGCACCATAAAATGCTCATGTTTTACCGCACTGTTGACAGATGTGATCGATAGTGATCTGTAAATTTGCAAATTATGAAGAAAAGCCACTTGAATATTTTGGGGCTTCCTTTATGCGGGTTGTTTGCTTCAAAACAATGTTGTTGGGGTACAATACAGTAATTGGGCAATTATTTCTCAAAATGTATGTTTCTTTGCTGAGAATACAAGCAAGTTCAATTTGAAATAACATTCTGGTTTGTTTTGCATGAAACAACCCCAAAATTGGGTCATTTGGTAAAAAGCAACCAAAGCATTTTGGGTTAATTCAACAAAAAGGATTTGAAAAGTTGGATCAATTTGATCCAAGACGTGGATCATTCCAGATTTTATCCAACATTCTAAAATCATTTCAAAATTAATCGTTAAAATCGATTAATCATTAAAATAAAGAAAAATAGCCTGATTCACGACATGGGTTTTGGGTTGTTTTATACAAAACAACAAGAACATTGGGACAATTTTTGACCCTAATTGACCCAAGAAGTGATAAGTGATAAGATAATTTCAAAACTAACCCTGAAAACTAATTAACCATTCAAATAAAATTTAAAAAAAAATGTCTGATTTAGTACTTGGGTTACTTTGACCCTAAATTTTGGGGTGTTTTGTACAAAATGACCCAAAATGTGTTGTTTTATTAAAACAACCGAAGAAGATTGGGTTGATTAAAAAAAACAATTTTGAGAGTTGGATCAAATTGACCCATGAAGTGAATCGGCCCATATTCAATCCAACATTCTGGCTGATTGACTTGGGTCAATTTAAGCCAAAATTCCGGGTCGTTTTGCACAAAACAATCCCAAAGTTGTGTTGTTTGAATAAAAACAATCCAAGAAAATTGAGTTTATTAAAAAAAATAAAGCATTTAGAGAGTCGGATCAAACAAACCCATACGAATCGATTGGTTTATGCATGGGAGCCAACAAGTGTCCGCGCAGTATCGAGCGCGCTTTCCTTGACAGGCCCGCCGCCTCTGCGACGCGGCAATAAAAGTGATTTCTGACAACGCAGGGCGGTTACGGCAACATCGGCGGAGCGGATCCTCGGAAGGTGAGGATCGCGAGCCCTCGTCCCCCTCGGCCCGACGTCGCGATCGCCCCCCTCCCTCCACCGCGCGCGCGCATAGCAGAGGCTCCAGGCGGCGAGCCCCCCAACTCCGGCGGAAGGCGGCGTTTTGGGCGCAGGCGTGACGTACGCGGGAAGGCAGGTCCCGGCCGCAGCCACCAATGATACGAGTCGCCCCTATTCCGCCGGGCCGGCCGCAATGAACGGGCGCCGGAGCCGCGCACGTCCACGGAGCCAGCACTGCGAGCCTCGGCCAGCAAGGGGATGCGGCATCGCTACGCGGGAGCGGCCCAGCAGCAGGAGCCCGCAGCCGGCGGCGAGCCGATCGCCGGGGAGCCGGACGCGCCCGTTTTCAGCTTGCCGCCCCCGCCCTCTTCTTCGTCCGCGTCCTCCTCCTGTCGGCAGCGAGAGCGCGCCTCGACCGCCGACGCTCACCGCCGGAGCCTCCAGGAGCTGCCGTGCGTGAGCCTGCAGCCGGCGCGGCGAGCCGCGGCTGCGGCGGCGACCCCGGCTCCCGGCGGGGACCGCGAGCCGGATCCCTGGCTCCCGGCCCCCCCGGCTTTTCCCGGCTGCCACTGCAGCTTTTCCGCGCAGGAGGCCAACCATTCACAAAAGCATCCGCAGCAACAGCAGCAGCAGCAGCAGCAGCAGCATCGCGTCGCGCCTGCACCGCAGCCCTCCCCTGCACCTTTCCCCCCGCCTATACCGCCACCGCCGACCACCGCCTCCTCCTCCTCCTTTTCTCGGGAATCCAAACGTCTGGGAAGGAGCGCCAGTAATTACCAACAGGCGAGCATCGTGGAACGCTGCAGGGGGGGAGGAGGAGGAGGAGGAGGAGCAGCAGCAACAGCAGCAGCAGCAGCAGCAGCAGCAGCAGGAGCAGGAGGGCAACCAGAGCACAGGCAGCAGCTGCAGCAGCTCTGCCACCCGAGACACAAGGACTCACCCCCCGAAGGATTCCGCGCAAACTCCCAGAAACGGGCGCTCGAGCCGCACGAGCAACAGATCCCGCAATTGCGAGCGCGGCAGCAGCTCCTGGTGGGCAGCAGCTTGCCCGTCAACCACTGCGCCAGCGGCTCTGCTGCTGAGCTATGTCGGACTCAGCAGCAGCATCAGCATCAACATCAGCAGCAGCAGCCGCAGCAGCAGCAGGCTCCGCTGCTGCAGCTGCAGCGGCAGCTCAAGAGCACCCCGGGCCGGCAGCAGCGGCTGCAGCGTTGTGAAGCCCCGGAGCGCAAGAAGTGCGGCGCCGCGACGCCCCCGGCCGCGCAGCAGCAGCAGCAGCAAGCCAAGGCGGCCAGGTCGAGCGGCAACAGCAGCGGCAGCAGCCGAGAGAGCCCCAACTACGGCTCCAGCTATCACCTGTGGCCCGAGAGCCCGCATAAAGGAGAGGAGAGGATACGCATCGAGCTCCACAAGGTACACCGCAGACTCGCCGCGCCGTTGCCGTATAGTCAACGATCTTCTCAATGACCACGCCTGGCACCTATTTCATTCTTCTTTTTCCAACATACGCGTGTTGTAAAAGCTACCGTATCCCCACAAAAAAGACATTTGCCTCATCTTCCGATCCGCGGCCCCGTGCGCACCTGTTCCGTGTAGCGCTGTTGTTTTGCTCCGGCACACAACGCAGGCCACTGAAATATTCAAATGAGGCTCCCGTGGCAGGTGATTCGGCAAACAAAAGCGCCTGTTGTTCCCCCCGGCCCAGACAGGGAAGCGTTTGCATGTTCGGGCCCGGGCCGGCCGCGGCGGCACCTGTCACTGCGTGGACGAGGCCTCCCGCACATTCCTCGCGACTCGCCGAGGCGTCACGCCGCGATTTAGGCGTTTTGGAAACATTTTCGAAGCGCTTTGGCTTTCGTTCCTTGCGGCTCGGCAACGCGGGGGCAGCAAAAGAGGCGGAGGTTCACAACTAGTGTAAGCCTGCACCCATTAAGCCCTAACGGTAACGCAGAGGATAAAGAATCCATGCAAATGAGCGTTGATGTATTTTCCCATCTACTTGTGTTGCTGCATCATTTGTGTCCCGCTGGCAATAGCTCAAAGCTCATCAGCTCAACGCTGATGGCAGTGTTTTTATTTCAAGAGTACATTTTAGCGGGTCATTCTGAACAATTGTGAGAAGTCAGAATTCTGACAATTTTTGGTCAAAATACCCAGTAAAGCAAGAATTCAGACTTTGAAGTGATAATTCTGAGATAAGGCATAATTCTGACTTTATCATCAGAATTCAGATTTCTACTTTCGAGAGAATTGTCACCTGTGAGAATTCTGACTTCGAGTGAGAGCTCTGACTTAATTCCCAGAATTCATATCGGCTTTTAAGTAAAAATTCTGACTTCAAAACGGAAACTCTGAAGTCATAATTCAGACTTGATTACCACAATTCAGATTTCTACTTTGTCATGTGAGAATTCAGACTTTGAAGTGAAAGTTCTGACTTTATTCTCATAATTCAGAATGACTTTAAAGTGAGAGTTTTGACTATTCTCAGAACTTAGATTTTGACTTGAAATTCGGAATTCTCACTGTAGCCAGAATTATGACTTTAGTGAGAGTTCTGAGAAGTCATAATTCTCAGAATTATTATTATTTTTTTACTTTAAAGTCACTTTTGTCAGAATTCTGACCTTAAAGTGAAACTTCTGACTTCTCAGAATTTCAGATTTTGACTTTAAAATGAGAATTCTCACTTTAGTCAGAATTCTTACTTTGAAGGGCGAATTCTGAGAATACTCACTATTCTCTTTTTTTTCTCAGAATTCTAACTCTGCACTTTAAATCAGAATTCTGAGACAAAAATCAGAATCCTGCCAACCTCTTGCATACTTTCCCCACAGCTAGTCACACACACATTTTCTCAGTGTACAAAATGCGCATATTTCAGTTTTGTTTTTCAAATTTTATGAAGAAGATATGTCCACCATTCTGCCTTTCTTAAAACCTGTGCGTATATACGGTACTACATTGCATAGACATATGGTAATATAAAGTTTGGCGGATAAGACAACATGAAAAAAAAAAGAGGAGGAACCTCAGGGGGCTTCTGGGTAACATTTTGTCAGCACGCGACAATGAATGTGCTTGAGAGCTTCTAAATAACAACATGAATATAGACATCCTGAGTAAAGGATGTCAGACAGGCCTCATAAAATAAACTCTTGCAGGGCTTTCAATCACAGGTGGAGCCAAAGTCCCATAGTTAGGCTGCCAAGAGCTTAGTTAGCACACGCGTTGGATGCGGGGGCCCTTTCGGGCTGGGGGGGGGGGGGGGGGGGGGGGGGGGGGGTCATATTCATAATAAAAACAAAAACAAACAAAAAAAGCAATGCTACTTTTACTACAAACTCCTAATGTGGCTCAGGCGTTCTAATGGAGGAGCTGTCGTAAACGAAAATGTAAAAAACATTTCCGATCTCAACACAGTCTAACAATAGCGCTGTTTGTCCTCAATTGCTTTTGACATATTTCCATTTTTGTCCATTCTTGATGAAACAATTATCTCCAGAATTTCACACTCGCTATCCCTGATGACATTAATTGCGCTTTCATACCCATTTGTGTACTTGAACGCACGAGTAGACTCTCAAGATGTCTGACAGGAGGCATATTAAAACTCATTCAAACCCAAAGATGTGTTTTTACATTGGGCGTCCAGACATCATTCAATCCCATGGCCAAAGAGGGGTCTAAAAAAAAAATTATGTTAAAAAAGCTTTAATTTTGCACGTCTTAATTAATGACACAAATTGGCGTCACAAAGGACAATGCACATCCAAATGAAATTTTACAACATGAAGGCATACAATGATTTGCAAAGGAGTGACTAGAACACAATTGAAGCAAAAATTTGCTACATGTTCCAATTAATTTGTCCTTATTTTGAAAGGAAAAATGTACTCTTCCTGTTATGGCATTAAAAACATTCAATTAGATTCCCTGATACTTGCAGAAACCCTTTTCAAATCCTCACATAGCCTGTGACGTGCTTCCATGTTCCAAATAATCTTCTCTTAATTTGAAAACAATACTGTTCCTGTCACAAATATTAAAAAGTACACACTGGATTTTTTGATATTGCAGAAAACCTCTCATGGACCCTTTTGAGAACCATTGTTCTTAACCAAACACAGAAACTGTTACATCATCAGAAAAACAGCATTCACCGCCAAGTTGCTACCCCTTATCAAAACTTGAGCGCCCTTCCTGCTTTTTCAGCCTGCCGCTCCACGCACAGTGATTGGCCAACTCCCGTTCCCATCTCTACCGAGTACCGAGCCCTTTCGGCTGGCAGCGATCATCCAAGTATTCCGATATGACACGCTTATCTCCTCCAAGATATTTGCGGGATCGCGGTTACATCTTAGCGAGGTGCTCTTAATGAGGCGGCCCCCGTTCGAAATCCCATAAGCAAAAACACTTGTGACAGAACAAGCCTGATAAAGTGTATACGATTACAGTATCCCACAGCACACCCTGAAACTTAATAGCGGGCCCACTGAAGCGGCGGGGGGTAGCGCCATATTGTGTCCTGCCTCAATAACATTGTGCTTTGAAAGATGCATTACTGCGTCCATTGTGATAGGCTGTGTAAGTACTCTAATGCCTGCCACTTACTGCTATGGTGATATCCCCTGCAGGGACGCAATACTGCTGGATTTGCTCATATCCAAAAGGCCGGCTTAGTTTCAACAATGGACATAAAAGTCTTTCTGTCAGCAGCAAAATCATCATTTATATTTTGGATGAGTGAACTGTTAGCCGTTAAAGTTTGAAACACTCCCCCAAAATGACAGTTTTTTTTTAATTTGCCATTTTTTTCCACATAAACAGCGGCGTCTTGAGATACGAGGTGACTTTGATCTGCGAGTATGCTCTTGTCGCAAAGTGGTTGCATCTCAAATCATCATCTCCCATTGAAACGAATGGAAACGCCACTAATCCGTTCCAACCTTCCACAATATTTGACTTGTTAAAAACATGAAATGACAATTGACTCTCAATGCCAAGCATTATTGAAAAAGGAAACGTCTAAGGGCCACTAAAATTGGCATTTTCACCTAGCTTTCAAGGCCAACAGAATATTGTGTGCAATGTCTATGTAAATATGGGTGCTGCCATTGAAAGCTTGACTTCCATTCTTCAGTTACACTTGCATGTATGTAACAGCTGTGTTGTAAGTGTTGAATCGCTGCCACAGTTAGCACAACAGTGCTCAATTGGCTTATAAGCATTAGTCAAGGGTGTCAGCTCTTCTCCATAAACGTATTTGACCAGGATGGATGATTGGAGTAATCGGTTAGGACTCGGGATGGTGAAAACTTGATGCTTACTCAGGATTTTCACATATTATATGTGACTTAATCCTACCTCTTATACTTCCTTTTAATTTGTCAATGATCGTATAGAATAACACGTGAAAAAAAATCATGCAAATGGATGCTCTATTGTTATGTATATTTTCGCCTGGATGTGACACACGCATACACACCGCCCAAGCGAGTGTGAGAATAATCACGAGCCTCCAATTAGGAGAAGCCAAGGTTGTACGTGTCGTGGAGAAAAGGACGGAAAGCTATTACGGGAACGCTGTTGTCAACTGGCCATGCTGTAATGTGCTGCGAGTTTCCTGTACGATGTTGGCGAGGTCACTGGCTCCGTGACGCCGTCCGTAGGATTCACAGCCGTTTGTAAAATCAGTTAGGCTAAAACAATACTAATGCGAATACTTAGGCAGATTTGTCTCAAAATTTTTCATGTGAAAATATTTGTGAATTTCACATTTTTGAGACTCAAATTTTCGCGGATTTCTTGCGTTTTTAAGATCCACAAATGTATTTACGATTTTCAGGTTTTTCAAATATTTGTGATTTTCCCGTGTTTATAAGATCCATCCGCAAATGTACACGAAGTTCCCGTGTTTTTAAGATCCTCAAATGTTTTTTACGATGTGTTTCTCAGATCCAAACGTGTTTGCGATACTTCAGACCCCCAAATATGTTTGTGATTTTCACGTGTTTTTTAGATCCACACGTCTGCAATTTTCACGGTTTTCAGATTCACAAACATGTTTGTGATGTTCACATTTATCATATATATCCACAAATACGTTTGCGTTCATAATTTTCACGTTTTTCAGATCCATGAAAACATGTTCAGTATTTTCATGTGTTTTTTAAGCTGGACAAATATACTCACAATATGAACGCATTAACAGGATCACAAATTTATCCTCGGTTTTCACGTTTTTGTTGATGTTGTGTAAGCAATAATTATGATAAACAATTAGAAAATAAAGCATTTTGAAGAATGGCTCTAATTAAAACAAATGTGGCTTTGCAATGATTCACTATTGTGGGCCAAGAACAGCTGTAATAAATGACTGTAAAACAATAACATCCTCATAGATAATCCCCATGGTGCATACACCCACATGTATGTATCAATAAGACAAGAAAATGCAAAATTAAGCAAAATTAGATGTAAAAAAAATATCCTGAATCAGCACCTTTAACTGGATGTCTACCAAATTGTAATGAGTGTGTCTCCACAAAGTCTTATGGAAGTAAGTGAATTAGTATTTGTGTAATCCTGGAAACAAACGAAACATTCTGGAATGTCTCCAAAATGTAATGGATTGTTCTTTAGGTGATTGTCTAGCAGTCCACTAAAGTTAATCAAAATCATCGGATTTTTTTTTTTTCCTCTCCATGTATTCCTGCTTACATAAACATAAATGTACAGCACAACCATAAACAAAGGATACAACGATCCAAAGCCCGTTGTACACTGACTGGTGTGGCGAGATGGCGCCAATAAAAGACAACTTGGGCGCAATATATCCTAAGTAGAATTATTTAATTTGGACTTGCATCCTCTAAATGAAGACCAACTTTGTGAAAGAAAGTTTTCCTTTTTTTTTTTAAACACCTGTAGGTATCTCGAAATATTCAAAAGTAGAACAATTCAGTTTGGTTTGATTTAACACACTCTCATCTATTAAATCGAAACTAACTGATTCAAATCGATTTGTTTATTTTTACGTCCCCAGTAGTTAAGTAATTTTGTAAAATCATATCTACTGTAAACATATACAGTTGTACACACACGTCTCAATGTGTTCTAAAGTGAAAGGATTCAATTCGGTGCTATTCAACAAGTCTTTTGAAGTTAAACCGATTCTTTGATTACCAGTATTTTTATTTATTTATTTATTTATTTTTTACATAAATAGTAGTTGAGTATTTATGTATAACACAATCTTGTATCTCGATAGTTTCTATAGTGGAATGATTGGACCTACATCGTTTAAATCAAAACCAATTATCTGATTCAAATCGTTTTTTTTCTTCATAACCCAAATAGCAAAGTATTGATGTAAAAACAATATGTATAGAGTTGTATGGAGTATGTATGGAGTTAAACATTTGCATATTTCAAAATGTTCCAAAGCAAAACAATTACATTTGATTTGTTTTGATGCACTAGAATCTTTTGTAAAGTATTTTTGTATAACAGTATATATACTGTACATTTACAATTGTGCTCATAACATTCCATGCTCTCGATGTATGTAAACTTATGAGCACAACTGCAACTAACCAGTGGCGCAGTATGATACAGATAAACTTATGATCGCAACTACTTGAACGGTACAAATTAGTGTTGGCCCGCCGCATCTCTCTTGAAAATTCTTTGAAATATCATGTGATACGACAAGGCATTTTTATTGGTTGCCATGTTGCCACGCCGTTCACCTGTGACTCAAATCTGTTTTGTTGACATCCGTGAGATGGCGAAAAGTCTGCGATTATTTGTAAAAGTAATGTGTTTGTCTTGGCCACTGACGCGGACACGTAGCATTGTTGCCTGGAAGACGAACGCCTCGGTAAACCTCCAACTTTGTCTATCGCGCCTGCCTGCCTGTGTTGTTACAGGGCCCGGCTTTTGTTTTTGCTGCCATTAGCCTTCGCGTTTCCAGCGACTTTTTTTTTTTTTGCATTGGTTCCCGCGAGGACAGCCAACACCTTGAAAGTAAACACATGGCGCAAAACAATGAAATGTCAGGCGAGGCCTAGATACCAGTTCACATCCTCTGTCGATAACTGATAACAATTGTATGAAAAGAGGAGGCTGTGGCGTGTGCGCCTCTCAGTTTTCCGCAGCAGCTGCCACCACACACACACACACACACACACACACACACAGTAAGTATGAATGCGACGCTCTTTCAATAATTGATGTCTGTTTTTTTTTTTATTTATCTTTGTGTGTTTACCTTTTTTAGACCCTAGTCAAGCCCAACACACCAAAAAAATGTTCATATATATATATATATATATATATATATATTATATATATTAGGGCTCCACAATTATGGCCAAAATAATCATGATTATTTTACGATTATTCATCATAAGCATGTATATTTATTGCCCTTTTTAAAAAAAAAAAGACGCAGTATATAAACAAGGCTTCAAAGCTTGATACTTACAAATACTAATAATAAATAAAAAATACAGTCAATAATTAACTTACTTGGTGAGTGCAAACCAATGAAAAAAATGAAGCCTAAGCCTACTTGTGACCAAGCACATTGTTTACTTTTAGGCAAATTTTAATCAATTAGCAGTCAAAATGTCATTTTCGGTCATTTCAAACTGAATTTATTCCAATTTTAGCCAAATGGATTTTTCAAAATGGGTCTCAATTGACTGTATATATTAGGAATCAGTTGAGAAACTCAACGCCATTTCCCACTGGTAAATAATATATTAGGGTGAGAAAAGCATACGCTTTTGTCATGCAAGCGTGGAAAATATTGCCCCCTGGTGGTAGGATGACAATGTGCTTGATTTGACATGTAAATGAAATGCCTTTTTAAATGTTAATAAAGCCGAGGATCAGCTTAATTAATCGCAGCAGCCAATATCGTGATTGCAATTAAAATTCGATTAACTGTGCAGCCCTTTTTTATACCTACATACATTTACACACACACACGTGTGTGTGTATATATATATATATATATATATATATATATATATATATATATATATATAAACGTATAAAAGCATCTTTGAGAATGAACGAGTTAAGTGACAGGCCAAGTTCCTGCTCTGAAACGGGCGCGTTAGCATGCGTGTTGCTATGGCGTCGCTTAGCAGCTAAGAGCGTTCGGTCAAGCGTTTGCGCGCGAGGTTGTGTTTTGGCTTTACGAGTCATTTCTCGCACATGCCGGCACACGTGTCGACGCGGCACAAAAAGAAGCGGATGCCGGCCCGGCCACTGTTCTCGTGGTGCTCCACTTGATGGAGTTCATTGGCTTTGCGTTTCGTTCGAGTGAGCCGGCACAAGGAGAGGAGGATTGAATTACTTGCAGTCCAGTTGAATACAAAGAGTGCAAAGAAAGCGTCTTCGGGGTTCCCTCGGCCGCCATCGGCCTTCGCTTGCTTAACTCGCAAGACTGAGTAACAGCTCTGCACGCTTTCTTTCCCTTTTGAAATTTGTGGAAATTTGCTGTAAAGTAAAAATAAATGTCTTATAATGACGATAGCCGTCAAAGATGAATTTTTACTGAGATGGCAGTAAATGAGTTAACAACCCTGGCACATATGATCAAAACACTTGCCAAGCTCCGCATCTTTAGCCAAGCACAGCTTTCACGTAACGTGCGTATATCGTAAATTTGCTGCGTGGTATGACTGAGGTTTGTTAATTGTAAGTTTGTGTTGGAGAAATGTTTATTTCTGATTAGCGTTTAAGACTTTTGCGGCATTTTTTCAGATCTTTTTATCTTTCCATTAACGGCATTTCACATCAAAGGGAAAAAAAAAAATGAAAAAAAGAAACCAGGAGCTGAAATTTCACCCAGATGGTGAGACCAATTAGGTCATTTAAACCTGGATAATACTCCTCTCTTGAAAAAAATAATATAGCTCTGTTTATTTAAAAAAATTGCTGATACACGAATCCGCATAGTGCGGTTATATTTTTCACAAACATGCCAAGCCACCAGGAGGCAGTAGTTTCCAAATACAGTCCAATCAGTAAGAACTTCCATTTCTAACTTAATCGGCGTCTGTGTCTGTCGGAAAATCAGAGTAATGACGCAAATCTCTGGTTTATTATTGCTACGGGCAAACGTGGATATGGAGAGTTTGGGAACTCTCCACTTTGGTTGGAGTTTTTGAGACCTTCGGTTTTATTGGAGAAAAAAAACCCCACAAGCATATATAGCATATATGGCAAACTGGAGACATTTATCGCTGGTTTGCAAGAACCCCGTGTAGACTATACCTTAGTTATCACATGACCAGGAGTGTACCATCATCCCTTGGCTAAATCACTGCGAGAATGATGTGGAAGAAATAAGTATAGTGACTACATAGACATAACAAGGGGAGAATTGTACACTTGATGCCTTGTATACAAAGCTCAAAACGGTACCTCTAATGCTTAATAAAAAAACAAGACTCGTTTACCGTACTTTCCGGACTATAAGGCGCACCCCTCAATTAAAGACATATTTTAAATTTTTTTCCATATATAAGGCGCACCGGATTATAAGGCGCACCCTCAATTAATGACATTTTAAAACTTTTTCAATCACAATATCGTAATACTCAAAGTAATAACAATAATAACTCAAATAACTTTAAACTCTCAATGGCATAATAACTCAATGTCAATATGACCAACCTTGTTCAACTGTAAACACACAAAAGAAACAGGTAAAGCTTACTTTATCACTTCATTCCCCATCTACGAATCCCAATCTCAACACTGATCCATATATAAGGCGCACCTGACTATAAGGTGCACCATCAGCTTTTAAAAAAAATTCAGGATTTAAGGTGCGTCTTATAGTGCGTAAAATACGGTACATGGGAAATTTCTTAGGAGCTGGTCAAGGGATGCCGGGAAAATAACATATCACAAGGGCGCATATGCTTTATGGCTAATTAGCTTATTGATCTGAGGTGGTTCCTACATGAAGGCAACACAAAAGAGCGGGCTAGGTTGTGCAGCTGTAAGCAGAGCTATTCGTCACTCACCGTGAGAGATTCAGCTGTACGTCGATTGCTTTGTGCAGGTGCGGGTGTTTATTTCCTGATTTTCAATCATTTCTGTCGCTTGTTTGTCAATGTTTGCAATCGGCGGGAGAGCGCAGCGCGCGCAGCAAGGTGTTGTTTCATCCTATTTCGCTCCGACTCCGCGAGCATTTTGCTTGCCGTCTGCCTGCCAGCCGACGCGCAATTTTTGGAAAACCTCTCCTGCTATTTATCGTGAAAGCGGGTTTGCCTGCGCAAGCTATCTGGGTTTTCTACTGCTACCTTTTCTGCTCTTGGACCAGCTTTCATCATCGGGTCTTTACACCCAGCATTCTGGTAGCAGCGGGTCACATATTTATATCGTAACAATAATCATTTATATAATCATAATAATAACAATTATTTATTTGACCAAAATGCTGGGTCAAGGGAATAACTCCAAAAACAACCCAAAAAAAAAAGCACTCATTTCTGTTGAGTTAAAGGGAATGACCCACAAATAAATCCTAAAGTGTTGGGTCAAAATTGACCCAAATGAAGTTAAAAAAAAAAGGCTAGCAAATTATTGGGTTGTTCGTTAACCCTAAAAGGTTTAATCGAAATAACTTTCAAAAGATTTATTTTTGGGGGGGGTGGGGTAGGCTATTTAATTTACTTGGGCTATTTAATTTACTTATGTACCTACATTTTCAAAACTGTTGGGTCAAATATAACACAGATTGACCCTTATTGGATTATTCACTTCAGCCAAATAGTCAAATAAATAACCTACAAACCAACATTTTTTTTGGTGTTTGTGTGTGTGTGTGTGTTGTATTTTAATATGTGTATCCACAGTCTGAAAACCCTTGGGTCAAACAGCTCAAATTGTGTCAGAAACTGTCAACATTGAATTTTCAGTTATTCCCCAAAACATTTTTTGCAAAAATGAATAACTCTCAAACAAGCCAATTTAGGGTTGTTTTAATGGTTGTTCATTTTGACCCAAGTTTTTGGGTTAAATGATGAATTGGGTTAAAATTGGGGTTTTCGTGGAAAACAAAATTATTTCCATCCAAAACAATCCCAAAATGGGTTTGTTTAATCCACAGGAGCCATCTTTTGCACTAAATGAGGAACTGGAATAAACTCAAGATTGGGTCGTTTTATTAATCAAATTTATTAATTACTTATTTATGTATCCTATGCTCTCAAAATTGTTGGGGGAAAAAAACATTCAAATTGACCTTAAAAAGAGACTGACATGTCGTGTAATTTCTCCCCCCAAAAGTCAGCCAAACATAACTTAAAAAACAGCAATAAGTTGTTTTAAATGTTATTCATGTTGACCCAAATTTCTGGTTAATTTTGACCCTTTTTAAATTATTTTGGATAACATGCTACTCAAATATTTAGCTTGTAACTCTAAATCACACCCTCCTCTGGCCGATGTTCAATCTTCACAGCAAACGTTAATACAAATTCAGTTTTAAGACAATGGCGGTTTCTTTTTTACGAAAAGAAGGATTGAATGGGCTGACGCAATGAAAAAAAAATCCAGCCCCCCCCCCCCGAACTACATGTGTGTTTAAATATGCAAAGCAGTGTGCGTCAATGGGTGCGCTGGTCTCTTGCCAACCGTGGTGGCTTCTTTCCAACACACAAAAACAAGAGCAGCTCAATGAATTCAATTTATTACACCCCCCCCCCCCCCCCCCCCCAAAAAAAAAAAAAAAAAAAACCTAACTGAACAAACGTGGATAAAGCAGCACTTGCATGTTTGTGTTGCTTTGGCTTCAATGATCACATCTTTTATGATAAAATGATTTTACAGAGGTGTCAGAATATACTGTAGAATAGAATAGAATAGAATAGAATAGAATAGAATAGAATGTGTTTACTGTCATTATATAGCTGGTTTAAGACATTGGGAGTGCCGCTCTAATTGGTGCATATTCAATGAATATGTACAATAAACTGAATACGTAAATGTTCAGAATCATGTGATATTTTGTCCAACCAGGATTATTTTCCAAAGATTTCCTCACGCCTGGGAACTCTTATTGCATATGCGCGCCGCTTGCAAGTCAGTAAACCGCATATTGACGAATGTGTGTTGAATTAGGCCATTTTATTTCATTAGATGGTTGGAAACTAAATTGAAACTAGGGATGGGCTAGTATCCATATTTGTTGGCCGATTTTCTCGAAATTTCTCCCAGCTTTGGCCCTATGTCTGATAATAGAGCACATCAAATTTGAAGTCGATCGGGTCAACCGTTTGAGAAATTAAGAGTAGGGCCTAAACATGCATGAAAAGTATCGGTAAAAGTATCGGTAACCAAAGTATCGTGTCAGGTCGATATCTGGTGTTATTTCAAAGGTATTGACATTTGGAGCAGTTTAATTGTCGCAAATAAGAAAATGACAAAAATTCCCATTAATTTCATGTAATTTCTTTACTCATTCGATCCTAAAGACATGTCAAAAAATGTCTGCTGCTAAATGAGTTAAGTAATTGATCACTTCATGTAAATAACTACTAAAGTAATTGACTATTTTAGGTAATTAAGCATTAGTTAGTTCAGGTAGAAAAGTAAATACTGTATTTAAGTTAAGCAAATGATTACTTAGTTCATTTTGTACCAGCCATTTTAGACACACCTTTAGCTAAAAAAAACAAAACAAAACAAAAAAATTAAACGTTTCTGGGATTGAATGTCCGTACACTTGAAAACATTAGCGTTGAAAGAAGACACCAGGGAGCTGAAATTTCACCCAGATGGTTACAACGTGTCAAAAGTTTAAAATGGCACCACCATGTAGTTATGACACTAGCAGGAGTGTGTCATTCATTGGCTAAAATACTATGAGAATGATGTGGAAGAAAATAACCCAAAAATGATCAAAATACTGCAAGGGTTATATACAATAGCAATAGCAGAATTAGGGAAGATGTCAGCCATTTATTGGCTAACTCTTACCATATCACCCAACTCCAGCAGAACGTCTTCTATGGAGTGGAGCTATATATGGAATATTCTTATCTTTTCCACTTCTCTTTGACCAAAGTCAAGCGTGCATGGCCGTTTTGTGCTTTACAGCCCTGGAAGTAATCCAGTTGAAGCCCAAATGAGGCACCACCCACTTTACGCCGCGCTCCTCTTGTCACCAGCTTTCTTTCATGCCCATCTATTCCATCTCCCACGATAAAAGTTGAGAAAATTATCCTAATGGCCCCAAGCGAACGTTTCCCAGCAGGACTTTTTTTGTTATGGAGAGCCACATTTACCTAATGCCCTTCGGGCTTTTTTGCCGTAAATTGCTTCCATGTCAAAAGAAGAGATGCGGAAAAAAAGAAAGCTCGGATGGCTGCTGGCTTTCTTTGTCAAAGGGTTAAAAGAGGAAATGCCTGTGACAAAGGGGCAAGGCCTATTAAGGGGTTAACAGTCGGTGGGAGGCTGATAATGGTGACTGGAGCAGCCGGATGGGGACCGCGGACACACAAACACCATCAAAACCAGTCGGGCGCGACCGCAAATAGGGAGCAAGAGGACGGGATGCCCGTTGCGCGTCAAAACTCTCACCTTATTCAAGACGATCGCATCGAACACGCGTGATACACACCTTTACTACGAGATACTTTAGAGGCCTATATACCGTTCAAAAATCCCATGTGGGTGACACGCACACACACACACACACACATATATATACGTATATATATTTATACACACACACATTTCCTTCGAGTTTCACTTGCCGATCCTCTCCATGTGCCGGTTCCCGTTTTTTGGCGGTATCCTCGTTATAAATGTGAAGCAGGATGTATCCAGGCAACTCAGAAGTCAATCTTGTCTTGAGTTTGTTGTGCTATTGATGGCTTCTGCGCTGTAGGTTGTACGGGCTTCTGCCTATGTTATCGATTTATTTTCCCTGGGGGGGGAAGTAAAAAGTGCTCCAGGCTGCTTCTCAAATGACTTTGAGTCGCTTTTATGTACAGTACTGATATTGAATATGTCCAAGTGCGAAAGACTGGGATTGGGGTGTGGGCAACATAATAACAAATGTCTTTGCATCACTGGCTGTTTGGCATCCCCCCCCCCCCCCCCCGACTCACACACACGCACAAACACAAACGCACACACACCTACACAATTCACTACATGGTGGCCAAACACTAGTTTTGTCTATTTGAAACTCCTCATTTTACATTGCGATCGTATACAATTTAGTTTTGAAGTGTATTTGCAAAAAACATTTTCCACTTACATATACATTTATTTATGTACCACCTTATTTACCACTTATTTATTTTGTATTGTTTAGTGATGAAAACAAATGAACTTTGAAAAAGAACTTTTCCCCTGCCTTGTATGTGTAATACCGTGATTTGCTGGTAATAATATCTGACTAATCTGAATGAGTAATGCTTCCTAACCGTTCAGTTAAGTAGGACTGTCGCTATGGCATACTTTTGGAATTTTTAGATTCATTTTTAGATTTTTCTGTCAAAAATTCCATCCGTTTATTTGGGAAATTGGGTAACATTTAACTTGCATTAATTTTCACAAAGGACTACAGAAATGTTGAGATGATTTTTGAAGTGAATTAGTGACCGAATTATTAAAATACTTGTCAATTGGGTTGGTAACCGATTTTTGCCGATTAATCGAATGAATTTTAAATCTATATTTATGTTTCTTGACAGCTCTAACGCAAACCCCAAATGCTCTTTTCGCTTCATATACACACATTGTGCGAAATTAGGTAACGCGGCGTCTTCCTGACGACTGCGCCACAATTAGCAGGTTTAATTTGCAGATCATTTTATCAAGCACACTTCACCTTTTCTGGCCCCAATCTACAAATGAAGTTTCTAACGACACTCCCCTCTAATTTGCAGGAAATTGAAATTGGTCTTAATGAGGTGGTGGCTGTCCCACAGGAGAAGCGCTTGCCCCACCACCCCCAAATCACTCCAAGCCCCATTCTCCGCAGGACCTACTTTTCAAGACACGAGTACATGTGCAATAATAACCTTTTGGGAAGCTAATTATCAAAGCACGGAGTCTCGCTTGAGCACAACGTGTTATTAGTCCCAACAAGAAGATATTCCCAAAGGCGTTTTGTCCTTTTACTCTGCAGAGGATTTCACTTGTCTTGAGCGACTTTTTAATCTCTAACTGAAAGTCAAAAAAAAGTTTGTGAGGCTAGGATACATTATCGAGGAAGCAAAGTAGCATTCTATTGCAATAATAATAAAGGGGAAGTCTATCCCAAACATTTTCTATGCAGCCCCACTACTCTAAATATAGCTTTATGATCAATAGCCACCTGGTTTGTCTCAGGGAGCGGCCATTTTGTCACTTGCAGTCGACTAAAAAAATGACATCACAAGGTGCGTTATCATTAGCCTCGGACTTGTGCAAAAGTGAACTGGTAATGAAAACAGAATTAAAAAAAAACAACCTCCAAATATCAAAACCTGTTTTGAAAGACCTTTCATGGGCTTTCTATTATTGATGGCAAAAGAAGCTTCATGAAGCACTTGTGATTTTTTTGACTCCTAGATGGCACTCTTGATTCAAAGAGGCGGTAGAAATTGAATACGTTTCCAATGCACTAGCATGTGTCTTTGAACAAAGTGCACCATCTAGTGGAGTAGAATTAAAAAAGCAAAAGCTTCATGAAGCTTCATTTTGCCATTTTTAAGATTAGAATGCCCTTGTTGTTATTTCATAGATGTATACGACAATAGAATAGCACATCCGCCTCCCAGTTCTGAGGTTCCGTGTTTGCTTATGGCATCAGACATTTCTGTGTGGAGTATGCATGCTCTCCCCATGCCCACGTGGGAAAATCAGGCTTCGTGTACCAATTGCGTCATTTTTGTTTCTCTAGAAGGCACTCTTGATTTAACGTTTCAATGAAAATATAATACATTTCCATATCACTTGCCTTTTTTTGAAACAGGGAAGCCATCTAGAGGAGCAACACAATATTGCAAGTGCTTCATGAGGCTTCACTAGGGCATAATGTCGTATTGCCACATCTTTTGGATATTCTTTTTTTGACTGATTGCCCTCGAAAAACCTGATCTTGTAAAGTCTAATTGTATAATTGAGGTATGAACAGGTGGCTATGATGTGGTTAGTCCCCACTGCAGGCCTAGGTAGCAAACGTAGAGCACATCAAACACGTGCACTAGCCGAGCCTGAGCCGGGCCTCGGCTTCCGTTAAATATTGATGCCGAAACAAAAGCGCTTCGATTGTTTGAGAAAATTCATGCGCCCGTGTGAGCGCACTCGATATCGTCCGTTAGCATGAGATGCGGCTAACATGCAAGGATCACATGGAGAAAACAGAACGCACTTCAACTGAGCTCAAGCCGTGAAAGGGACATTAAAAAGCGACTAAGGGAAAGGAGCTGACTAACAAAGACAGAAGATGGCTCTCCATGGGCGTCTTTGCTGTGATAGGGGGGCAATGCTGTCCGGTTTGGATACTGCCACATTTGTATGACAGGCCAGCAGGCGTCGGGGACCACGTGGCCGTCCCAGAGTAGCGTGTGGATCGTTACTCCTCGCTCATGAAAACACGGGCAAGCCGCCTCGTCGGAAGCTGGGAATTCATTACGGAAATTTCCCTGGATGCTGCTCTGATGGAACAAAACAAGCGCAAGGGCTTGGAACACATGGCCAATTTAAATTAAAAAAAAAAAAAAAAAAATCTAAATTTTCACTAGAAATTCTAGACCAATATTATTACAACCCACCTGATTTTTTTTTCAATATAATAAGCTGTTTTCATAACACTGTTTCAAAAAGTTTTATATTAAAAACAGTTAGCGATAAATGGATACTGTAAAAAGTGTTTGGGGCAATTTTGCTACTTTGGCGCTTAAAGGGTTAATCCATTGTACGAAGTCATAAATTGAGCAAACCTGTATTTAAAGGTTTGATTTAAAAAAAAAAAACGTATCTTTACGTATCTTTCATGAGTTTGAGTTAGGGGTGCTCAAACCTTTTTCTCCGACATCCATCTTGGGGAGGGGTAATATGATTTTTCTTCCCCAGAGTCTTTAAATGTCATAAGATAGCATACTAATTCTTAGTGTCTTGGGCAGATTACAGTGACATAACAGCTGAAATTTAATCATAAATAAATAAATAAATCTACTATCCACATACATATTCTGGAAGTGCTTCCTTGCTAGCCTTGACCTTCCACCATTTGTGCTACATGCACAAGCACCCAACCACATAACACTCATAAATCTAACAACTGCACTCAGATCCACAAAGATACCCTTTTTTTTTTTTGATCGGGGAGGGGAATAAGTATTGTAAATGGCAGCACACTAAACCCATACATCACAAAACAATGAGGATTTTCTATTGGATTTGAGCTGGCATTAGAGAGGCCGAGAGTTGCCTTCACTGCAAGCGTTCTGCACCGGGGCTTTTCAATTTGATTGTGAGGCTCCATTTCAGAGCGCCGTTCCCAATGAAATTGAGCCATCGGGCCAGCGGCCGTGCGGGTGGGCAAGCGGGGAGCCTTTCTCCGTCGCCGCTGAGGCAGTACCGGTGGCCATGCCGCTCCGCTCTACCCTTCTACTGCCCGTTCAGTCAACTTTCAGGGGAATGTAAAAAGAGGATATGGGGACTTCTGTAGCAATGGATAAAGTTCCAGTTGCATAACTGGAACTTTGTCCGTTGGTGAACTCAGCTCAATTCACAACAAGCAGAAGTATGGCAGCATGGATCATGTTAAAAAAGAACTATCAAGCCATTGAACGCCACCCTCAAGTCCACTAGCTTAATTGTAACACATGATGGGAAACGCCATTAAAAGACAGCATCACTGTACTGTAGCTGTATTCATTTAAGCAAGACATATCTGACCACAAGTGGTGCAGCAACACATGTAGACAGCAAATATAAAAATACTCATAGGAATATGTTGAACTTCTGCAGAAAATAAAATACTCATCATTACTGCAGATTACTGGGTCTTTTATCGTATTTGAGTAAAACTGACCGTTATATGGAAAATTCTGGAGACCAAGTTATGCTCAATAGGTGCATAAATAATTCACAATGACACACTAATAATTTGATTTGGACTCAATTCTTAAGTTTTTTTTATAAGTAGAATTATAATTATAATTTCCCAAATTAAAAAAAAACAAAAAACCAAATTTTTAGCAGAAAGCTGGAATGAATAATGACATTTCCTGGCACAAAAACGTAATTTCATGTTTTGGAGAACAAGATTCAAAGTAATAAAACCAAAGACAGGCAATAAGGCACACTTGAGCGAGACACGAGTGGCTGGAGGGAGCTGATTGGTTGACAAGGAACAAGGCTGATGAAACAAAAATGTAACAAAGTAAAAACAAATAAATAAATAATGTTTGCAGTCATTTCAATGGAAAGTTTTTAGTTGAGCCAATCAAACTCATATCTCAAGGCATCTTATTAAAATATTCTGATATATATATATATATATATATATATTTTTTTTTTTTTTTTCACATATGAATTGTGGTCTTTTTTCTTGTAAAATTGGCATATTTTCTCATGGTGAAAGAAAACCAGAAATAGTCCATTTTAATCACGATGTCCCGGGCTGACTCGACCCGGTTAAGTGATAAATGACCAGTGGCAAGAGGTAACTAAAGCTGAGGATGTAACCGCAGCGCCGCCTTGACCCCCTGTTCATTTACCTTTCGGGATCATTCTCTTTTTACACGCGGGGCTCCCATCTTGCGCCGAGACTGTCACAACACGGCTCTTTTGCGCTGATGGATCTTCTTGTGGCCATAGGAAACCTCATTAGGACCCGAATATATGGTCTTGGCTTTTTCTTTTACTGAACCGGTTCCGTCATCGTTCGTCCAAAAGTAAAATCGAACGTCATGTTCGAATTACTGTGTTTCCTCGTTTAAGGCGGGGGTTGCGTACCCAAAATACCCGCAGTAACCAAAGTGTGACGTATAAAACTTTTTTTGTGTTTTTTTGTATTTTCTTTAGTTAAAAAAAAATACACACAATGAATTTTTTGAGGTGTGCGTCAGATTTACAAATATCATGAAAAAAAGAGTGGGGTAAACAGGCAATTAACCTAAGGCAAAAAAAAAAATCTATTTTAAAAAGTTTTTATCGGCTTTTATTTGTTTGTTTTTGTTCCCTTTTTATTTTCATTCATACCTTTTGTTAAAAAAAAAAAATCCATAAAAATCCATTCTTTCTGACTAGTCTGACTTAAAAGCCAGAAAAACAGCCAGAAAAATAGTGAGGTAAACCTGCATTAAAAAAGGTTATGGTCATTAGTGAAAATCCGAAATAACCGAACACAAAAGACTACAAAAATCTGAATAATTCCCAATGATGGAAAAATGAAGCCTCATGAAGCACGTGATTTTTTTTTAACAAATTATATGTATATATATATATATATATATATATATATATATATATATATATGTTATTCTTAAACTATAATTATATAAAATATAATGAAATAAAATATATAAATTTAGTTTTTTTATTTTCGCACGCTTGTTTTAAAGATGCAGTAGAAATGCCATTGTATTGAATTGAATTTTATACAATCCCTGCAAACGGATGGCAAAAAGGTGTAAACTGAAACAATCACACGAGTCCGAATCAGAAGAAAACTGATCTTGATGTGAGTGAGCTTGATAGCGTTTCAACTACTGTCTGAAAAATTCTACGTAACTTAATTTATAACGCTATTCAATCCCACTATTACAGCGACACAAGAGAATTGTCTGGGCAAAGTAAAAATGTAAAAAATGTTATGTCAAATATAGTCTTAACTAGAACACAAGTCCAGTCCTGTGAAATGTTTGTTGTCTTCATATTGAAGACTGGAAAAGCATTTGTGTCTTTTGTCAAAGTCCAAAACAGTATTACGCACATTTACATATCAAGCACATCAGAGAATAGAGAAAGTTTGAGTGTGACTAAAAATAGTCCGGGTTGGTATGACAGCCATTTTATCGTCCTCACCCCTTAGCACCAAAGTCTTGGAGGCAAATAGGAGAAAGCGACGCTTCCATTTCAAAAGACTGACAGCATGAGCTACTGTACGTCGAGGAATCACTTCAAGCACTCACAAAGACATTTGCAATATTAATGGCGACATTGATCTTTGGGGCCTTTCAATGAAACGCTATTGCAGTTTAATTTTCCCGATCGATATCCCGCTACTATTTGTCAAGCAGGCCAAGCTTTGCCTGCGATGTTAGTGGTGCGCAGTGTTTTTGCTATTTTTTCGTTTGTTAACTGATATTCAAATTAGCTACATGATAGGAATGGGACGAGACACAAATCGCACGAGACACAAGTCGCATCTTTTCAACCGCCTTTGAAAAGTAATCGGACTTATATTGCGGCACTCGGGCGCTGCTAGCTAGCGGCTAATTTATGTTAGGCTTGACAGTGTAATTATCGTATTTTCTGTACTGCGAATAAAAGCCTTTATTTTCTCAAAAATCAACAATGCGCTTAGTGCGCCTTGTGTATGCACCGACCCCTAAAATCTGTAAAATTGTTATTTTACGAATGGCAATCGGACCATTTCCCGCTGATACAGGGAACACACGCACGCCAACCATAGAAAAATTTACATAATACGTACGGAAGTGAGAAACCAATCAGAAAACATGATGTAATACGTACTGTACGTACACTGGCTGTGACAAACCAATCGAAGGACATTATATATTACCCACAGTACGTACGCTGGCAGCAATAAACCAATCAGAGAACTTTACGTATTACGCACAGTACGTACCCTTTCAGCGTCATTACGAACATGAGCTAACTCGTGCAGTTTTTTCGCTGGGAGCGATAAACCATTCCGAGAACATTATGCACGTTCCTTTTCTTGCCACCTGTATGTTTGAGCACGTGCCTTTTAATATGGTGCGCCTTATGAATGGGTTAAACGCGGGAATAGACCCATAATCGAGACGGTAATATAGCGTGCCGTATGGTGCGGAAAATAAGACCTTTGTTACTGACCCGAATCGATGATTGAACATGACTTCAGAACAACATTGTGTCGTTTATATCAGGATTTGTGGCTCACTCTTCCACCGCCAACGTCTGAAAGAAAATTGAATTTATGCTGGACATGAACAAAAAATCTGGAGTTCTAATCTACCGAGATCTCGTACCGTCCCATCCCTACTAAATGATGCATTGATGGAACTGTTATATTTGCCATCCACCGCATCTGTTGCTTTCTTTGGCCTCATTCAGACCCCTAGTTGATTTACTGTATAGTCTCGACTGCGTCCAAGGGTCCTAATGGCACAGATTAAAAGGCAATTGAATAGAAAAAAGGGGATTAGGAAGACCGCACTAATCCCCAAACTTCCGTCGTGTTCTCATGGAGCCACAATACGCGCATGACGATAACATCGCAGGACTAGAGTTGCTACATTTCCATTAGGGTCTCCCTTTTTAAAAGGCATTAGGGATGCTCTGTCGGGGCTAATCAAGTGGGCCACACACACGCACGCGCGCACACGCGCAACGACTTGCTTGAGAATAGCCACTGTTCCATTGGAAGTTTTCATAACCCATTTAGATAATCTGCTTTGGTCTCTGCTGAGTTAGACATGCGGCCCCGACCTTTGTACGAATAGATATTATTTTTGTCTGCACAAGTGGAGAAGACGCCTTCAAGAGATAAGCATGTTCGGTGGCGCCTCCAGAAATTTCTCATCAGGGCTTTCAGCCGTGAGGGTCACGTCAAATCGTGGGGTAGCGCTGCAAAACTCAAAGCCATCATATCAGAATATCATTTTTGTTGGAGTAAATTCATCACTGGTAAAATATCAGATAAATGAAAGGCCAACATGTATTCTTTGATTTGTTGACATTACAAATGATTTAATGGGGGCAGACTAATAAAAATTAGCGATGGGGAAAGACAGTTCTTTTAAGAGTACTGAATGATTAGAATCAGTTCATTGAAAAGAACAAAATACATAAAAACAAAACGTTCCATAAAAATAAAATACAGTACATCAAAATACTGTACCCCACTCGTCTGTTAAATGGTAAAGTACACTTAGCTAACGTTCACAAGCTAACACGCTCATCGCGCTCATCTTGAATGCTGATCGCTAGCTTAAATACTAATCGCTCGTTACCTTGAATGCTAATCTTAAACGTATTTATAGCACTGATCCATGCATTAGAGTTGCAGGCCTGCTGGTGCCTATCCCAGCTGTCTTTACATTGTTTCATGATTAAAAATAACAACAATTGAGCTTAATTACACACGTTTTTAAAACTGCTTCTGTGACAGGTTCAGTCGTGGTTCGTTCAAATCTTATTTTCATTTAAATCAAAATATAATCAAAGAATGTTTTTGAAGGATGACAAAAATGGCTGAAAAAATTGAATGAAAATTGAAGAATTTTGTAAATATCTGCCCTATTATTAAAACACTGCCAGTTAATTTGATAATCAACTAGTTGTCGATTTATCGATTGATTTTGATTTTATGTGCTACAGACACTCTTGCATAGGTTCTTCTCATGAAGCTAAACAGGAAGTGCCTAAACCAACATCCGGTTTGCGGTTCACAATAGAGCATACCCATACATTTACAAAATAAAGAATCTTTGTAACTATAAAACAAAACACTATGCCCCATTTGTCTGTGTAGCGATAAACAGTAGATGAAACCAGTTAGGCTAATACGCTAACACACCCATCCCTAGCCTACTTGCTAATCACAAACTTGATGCTAATCACGAGTTATCTCAATTGCTAATCGCAAGTAAACATTTCCAGCATCTCCCTGATACATTTATACTGATAATAATATAGCCGCGTTACATGCAGGCTATGCTTGATACAGAGCGAAATAAGACGCTAAACGGAAAGTGCCCAACGCAACAGCATCTGATTTGCTTTTCAAAATAAAACTTAACTTTTCACTCACAAAATAAAGCAACGCTATCACCCAACTAAAAATTTTATGGCTTTTCAGGGGCGGGAATATGTATGTTTATTCTACACAACTAGTGGGGAAAATAACTGATATTTTTATCGGTTTGGGAGAATGCGGTATCCTCTGCGTTCTATTTGTGGAGAAATCGGCGGGATCCCACATTGTGTGCCTGCGCCATACCCGATTTGAGAAGGTCCTTTTCTCTGGATAGGGCAGGCCGCTGCTGGGCTCAGCAGGAAAACACAGGAAACGGGGGGCATGGCGAACATCAATCTTTCATAGCGAAATTTGTGCCGAGCAAAGATTCAATTTTCTGCACTTTGGTCCCCGCTATTGGTTATATACAATTGTTTTATTTATACATTAAAGTGCATTCATTATTTATTTCTTTGAGGGCAACTTTGATGCATTTTTCTTCCGACACGCAAGGCAACATGCAGCACTAAAAGTGTCCGTTGCTGTTTAACACGTTTTAAACGTAGAACTTATATGTTGAACGGAGAATTTATGCTTAAGGTTTTGAACTGGGGATCCCAATGGGGAAAGGGACACCTTTTCAAGCTCCTCCCCTCAGAAGCAACAGGGCGTCCAACATTTTGTGTCATTGAAATTAATATTTTACTTGTAATTTCAGAGCAACTATTTGCCACTTTGCACATTGTTGTAGATCCATTATTGTTGCATTGTCTTTGTATTTTGCTTATGACAAAGTACTTGGTGTACATGGTACAAGTCAAAAATATATAAATACCCTGACTGTTGTTTTTTTTTCCATAACGGTGTTAAACTCCTAATTTTAGCCAAGAGGTGGAGAACAGGTTTCGAAAAAAAAACAAAAAAAAACAGTGATTGCCAGGAAGTGGAAATACATACTAAAATCAGTGGCTTTGCTGCTTAGTTCAAATACCAAAAATGCACTATTAATCAATGTTGTGTTGTGGTGGTGGTGGTGCAAAGAATATATTGTCAGGAATCTAAGTCTTTGGGTTGACAAGATCCACAAAATGGTGGCAAAGCATAACTTTTACCTACAAAATGTTTTGCCACTCTTGTAAGCATCGTTCCTAGGTAACAAGTTGTCGGCAACGCTTTGCTGTTGTACAAATGAAACTCCTCAACTTCAACATAGTTCTTTGGCAGCAAGATCCCAAAAATGTTTGAAAAGCACTAGTTTTATCTAAAAAAAAAAAGCTCCTAACTCATCTAAGCGTAGTTCCTGGTTAACAAGTTGTCTGTAAACCAATGCTGTTGGCTAAATGAAACTCCTTAACTTCAACATAGTTCCTCAGCAGGAAGATCCCAAAGGATGGTGGCAAATCACTACTTTTATCTAAAAGACGGCCCAAATCATGGAAGGATAGTTTCTGGTTACCAAGATGTCCATCACAAGGTATTGGCAAAGCCATATTCTTGACAAAATGAAACTCCTCAATTTTATTTCAACATAGTTTCTCGGCAGCAAGATGCAAAAAAATGGTGGGAAAGTACTAGTTTTATCTAAAAGAAGGCTCCCAACTCAAAGAAGCGTAGCCGCTCTGTTGGCGGCAGAGCTGTGCTGTTGTCTATATGAAACTCCTCAACTTCAACATAGTTCCTCGGCAGTAAGGTCCCAAAAGATGATATCAAAGCACTAGTTTTATCTGAAAGAAGGCTCCCAACTCACTGAAGCATATTTCCTTGGTATCAAGTGGTCTGCAAAGCCCTGCTGTTGTCTAGCTGAAACTTCTCAACTTCAACATACTGTAGCTCCTTGGCCGCAGGATTCCAAAAAATGCTGTCAATAATTTCTTTTAAATTCATATTCCATAAATGCATTTATCACAGTGCCGTGATTAGACCCACAGGGATGGAATGTTTTTTTTTTTCCCGGTTTTAACCGTTGGTTTTTGTTGCAGGCCACCACTGAGAAGAAGAAGCTGAGCCATGCCGGATCCAAGCCCTCCCTCTCTGAGAGCAGCTCGCGACTCCCTCAGATAGCCATGAACACCTGCAAGTACAATGGCGGCGTGGTGAGACCACTGGTGGGCAGCCTGGCGTCCTCGTCGCGCCGCAACCTCGCGGAGCTCGACTCGGAAACGCAGCCCCTGCAGACGCTGCACAGCTCCGGCCTGGAGGTGGTGGTGTCCAAGGGAAACGGCGGCGAAGACCCCAGCAAGGCGTCCAACGAGAGCTTGGTCCGGGAGGGCGGCGGCGGGCGTGGCGGCGGCAGGGCGCCCCAAAAGAAAAACAGGGACATCGGCTACAAACTGGGCCACCGGAGGGCGCTATTTGAGAAGCGCAAGCGGCTCAGCGACTACGCGCTCATCTTTGGAATGTTTGGCATCGTTGTCATGGTGACGGAGACGGAACTGTCCTGGGGGGTTTACACTAAGGTACGTCGTGAAATTAAAAATTTCACCCATTTGTTTCATTCTAATCGCACATAGCCATATGCGGTCTTAGTCTTGTCTCGGTCTCCAAGAGTCTTGGTCTCAATCTCGACCCTCGTTAGTCGGGTTCGATGCAGGGAACTGTCCATTTTCCATCCCACGTCACATCAGAGGCCCGGACGTCGTTTTTGCAAACCCTGACATTGCTAAAGACATTAGCAGGCGCAGAGCTCTGGGAGTGAAAACTCCTTGAACCTCTGGCAGCTGGATTAATTGGTTTACTCAATGTTATTTCAGCAGGGACGTCTTCAAACAATTTGAGACGTCGGAGAACATGTCGGTGACCCGAAGGGCGAGGCAATATAGCCGCTAGCTAAAAATACATCTTGTAATCAAGACGGCAGAAGGCCACGGCGTGATAACGAGCGGCACGCTCGTCCTCGATATTTCGCCGGCTGTTTTTGTCATTCCTCGTCAGTCGCCGTCCTGATTGTAATAACAAGCGGGCGATGACTGTCCCATCGTAGCCGGGCGTCCGCTCGCTCATTTATCACCCCTCGTTTGCCAGATCTACAGCTCGGATGTGCCCGCATGCACACTAAGAGCGGCGCGCTATTTATCAGCGGCGCACGGCGCTCTCTGCGGTGGGGCACCGCTAATGCTAGCTTTGCCTTTTCTGTACCTGCCATTAAATTGAAAGTCCCCCCTGTTAGTGCTGCGCTTTGATTAATTGCTAGTTTGGATGGTGGGGAGCGACGGGCGCGGATAATAGCAGGCTGCACCCACACCTGCAGCTTCATTGTTTAGCCGCGTCCCGTCCACCGTGTTTGTGTGTAAAGCCCATTATCTGCCATCACTTAGACTTTTAAGCTAATAAGTAGTGTGTGTAGTGCATGTGTGTCGGCTTGTCGCTGTGTATTGCCCGCTTTCTCTGCCTCTTGTACATATGTGCATTTAGAGAAGGGCATTTATTCTCCTTGTCTAAGCCGGTAATGGAGCTATTTGTTTCCATTCCATTTTTTTGGAGGGAATCTATAGGGTTCTTTATTGGAAGCGTGGAGCAGCCAATATGGTAAACATTTTGACTGGTTAACTTGAATAAACAAATTTGAAAATGCGTTCCGATACATTTGCAACGTGAGCTTTTAAATCCACCCGAGTCACGTCTGTCGTACTAACTAGTTAGCGGTAAGCTAACAAAGCCTTTTCCGGTCAAGCGTCCAAATTTGCAAGCTTTGCTAGCATGGTGAAGTAACGACAAAGGCTCTAGATGGCCTACTTTAAGGGTGTCGAATTCATTTTAGCTAAAGGCCACATTAAGGAAAAGCTATTCTCAAGTGGGCTGGACTGGTAAAGTCATAACATATTTAACTTTAAAACAATTGGTGTCAAGCATGTAGAAATTTACTATGCTCAACAGCCTGACCCCAATTCCCCGCAAATAGCAGCAGTCAACTGTAAATATATTGTATAAAAAAAAAAGCAAAATAAAAAAATTTAAAATAACTTTCTTTTGGGTCCCATATATTATCCAGATATAGAAATCTTTAATTTGCATGAAATGGACATTTTCTAAATTTTTACATGTGTTCATACAATAGATATAATTTGTATGGAACACATGAGAGAAACTGAAAATGAATGAAACATATTTAAGGGTACAACCTCTTTTTAAGGAGTCTAGTGAAGTAAAAAGAAAATTAAACATAATAAAATGGTGCTGCAGCGTCTCATTTTGGACACTAAGTGGCACCCATGCAATGACATACATGACTGAAGTTAAAAAAAAAAAGTAATGATGTCACGCCAAATACAAAATTGCTGTGTGCTAACTGCTAAGCTGTAAACAAGTTAAAAAGAAATGCAAGATTCATTGTTTATAATACAAGAAGGATTGGCTGAATGAGTAAGTTTAATATAATGCCCAATCGCCGGTTAAATTGCCAACAAACACTTCCTCCCTGATGCATTTGGGTCAAATGGGAAAATTCTGATTCGGAATTCTGAGTCAGAACCAATTCTTTCAATGTTTTTGTTCAAACATGCTTGCATTCAAAAATATTGATTCCAAAGAGACCAAGATTCAAGTCTAAATCTTCTGAGCTTTTGAGCTCCTCATTAGTACTCAAGTTCCAAATGTGGCTCTGCTGTCAAGCGATAACATAAAGCAGAATCTTTAGCACTCTATTTAGAATGCACAAATTATCGTTTGCAAGTGGATGGATGCATGATACTTAGTGTGTGTACAACTGACGTTTGCACTGCAATGTTTTGTTCATTTGGCGCGCCATATCTATGAGTAATTGGTTTGTTTTTCTCTCATAGGAATCTTCATATTCATTTGCACTGAAATGCCTTATCAGCCTTTCCACTGTTATACTGCTTGGTCTTATAATAATGTATCACGCACGGGAAATCCAGGTGAGTCTATTTGATTATAGAAGATGTTGTAGATGTAGATGGTGGTGGAAACGGGGCTAAAAGTACTCGCGGTACTGGTACCATTGGCTAATCGAGTTGAGTACAGACACTCCCTGATATATCTTTAACTCTTTAACAGTGATACCCTGGACAACGACGTAGTGTTAACGCTTTATTAGCATAGCACGCGGTCGTAATAAAAGGCGGTACGAGACACCTCGGAGCCAGCTTACCCATCATGCATTGCGTGACAAAAATACGGGTAGCGTTACGGCTACAACAAATACGCCACACTCCCAAATTTACAAACTGGAGTTTTACGAACATCCGGCGATACGATGTTATCTGCGAGTCAGATTTCGTATTTAGCGCCTTTTCTATGTATTGTGTCCTCTGCCCGTTTTGTCTGTGTTACCCTAGTAATCAGACGTTATCCGTGTTTTCTTGCGTTTTTACTGTTCTTTTGTAGTAAACATACAAACAACTTACAAATAGCAAACGTCTTTTTGGGACGTAACTTGTTCGTAAACTGTGTAGCGTCTGTACTCGGTATCAATCATCCCTCGTAGTTATTATTTATCTAGAGCAGCGGTTCTTAACCTGGGTTCGATCGAACCCTAGGTCGGTGAGTCGGTCTCAGGAGTTCGGTGGAGCCTCCGCCGCAGAGATCCACCCCTCAGTCTAGTCTGCAGTTAGTGGGCACAGTCATTGAAAGCGTCCTGCTCTGAGATTTCCTACCGGTCCGCTTTGAGGTCGCTGGTTTATGCAGCAGAGTGAGACCTCCCTATCAGACCGCTTAGACTCTGAGTCTGAGTTAGACTCCCTACCGGTCCGCTTTGAGAGCGCCGGATAAGCTGCAGAGTGAGACCTCCTTCTCAGTCGGGACCACACACCGGAATTAGCCCGTTATCTCCCGAGCGCCGATCCAGGCAAATAAGCTCCCTCGGCCGGCGATCTAAAGGGTCGATCGCCAAACGGACTCACTCAAATCATATTTTATTTTTTACTAAAGAAGGGTTCAGTGACTGAGCATATGAAACTGTGGGGTTCGGTGCCTCCAACAAGGTTAAGAACCGCTGATCTAGACGGGCCTCATGTAACTCATTATAGCCATGAGAATTTTGTCTTGAGTTTAGAAAAACAAAAAACAAGGCCAAGAAATCCTAACGAGCGTGTGTTGTGCGATGATCGGCAGCTGTTTATGGTGGACAACGGCGCAGATGACTGGAGGATAGCCATGACCTATGAGCGTATCTTCTTCATCGTGCTGGAGCTGCTGGTGTGTGCCATCCATCCCATCCCCGGCCAGTACGTCTTCACCTGGAAAGCCCGGCTGGCCTTCACCTACACGCCGTCGGTGGCGCACGCCGACGTGGACATCATCCTCTCCATCCCCATGTTCCTGCGACTCTACCTGATCGGCAGGGTCATGCTACTCCACAGCAAGCTGTTCACCGACGCCTCGTCTCGCAGCATAGGCGCGCTCAACAAGATCAACTTCAACACGCGCTTCGTCATGAAAACGCTCATGACCATCTGCCCGGGAACCGTCCTACTGGTCTTCAGTATATCGTCCTGGATCATTGCCGCATGGACCGTGCGCGTCTGCGAGAGGTAAATGCGGCCTCGTGTCAACCTTTGTGGATGACCACGCACTAGGGATGGGACGAGATCGCGTAAGACGACGTCTCAAAGAGATTAGAACGCCACAATATTTCACAGCGCGAGATCTTTGGTTTTTTCATTTCGTCGTTGTTGATATGCGGTACACAGAATGCGGCGCCAAACGTGGTGAGAACTTCCAAATGCTATACCCAAAAATCTAACCACTTGTTTCGATTTAATTTTGAAGTTGGTTCTGGAAGCGTGTTGCAGCAATGACTAACTTGACTCACAGGATGCTCTGATTATTTTTAAATGACCCGCAAGAAAAGGATGGTAAAATATTGGCCGTTTGTCTCCTTTTATGTTTAAACGTGAACGCTAGATTATGTTTACATTTGCGTGTTAATTTTCTTTGCGCTCGATAAAAAGAACAAAGTGGAAAACTGGAAATATTCGATAAGGCATTATTTTAAGGTGCATTACAGATTTAGAAAAAAAAAATCTCGTTTTGCTCTCGTGGACTCAATCTCATGAGACATCTCGTCTCATGGAATTTGTGCCTCGTCTCATCCCTAACAAACACCTTCCTTCACTAGCTCTGGTTCACTTGTAATTCGCACCGTCATCCTCACAAAATATGTCCGATGCACATGTGGACGGGAAGGCGCACACATGCACGCCACTGCCTGTTTTCAAACAACAACAACAACGTGATTCATGAGCTGAGCAAGTCCCCGCGCCTTGTGTCGACTTGTCCATAATTCATGAGTGTCTAATTGTTTGTTCGCTGAATTTGTTTCGGTAATGCGGAGCAGCCCCCCCAACCCCCCTCCCCCTGGATCCCCCAACCCGTTTAGGGCCCCAAACTCTCTCAAGGGGCGGGCAGCTAACGTTTCTGAAATGAAAAAGGGGAAAAGCTTTTCTTTCCTTCCTCATTTGGCATTTACACAGGGAAATGAGACGTTAATGCCAGCTTTGATGTTTTTAAGTCATCTTTGCATAGTTGGAGGGAGGGGGGTCTCGTCAGACCCATGCGCTGCACTGATAAAGTGAAGGATCGGCTCAGACGAAGGGTTGCTATCACTTTTTGCAGCCACCGCCTGGTTATGGATGCTTGGTGAACTCCTGCAGCCCACCCTGCCTGCTCCCCCCCCCCCACTTAACGACCCCCACCGAGTTCACACCGCTCACTAACCACCTCCCCTCGCACGGCCAACCAGATCCTCAAAACCCACCAATGCCAGATAGTGGCTTTGGAAAAGTCACGAGATGTTTGAGGTCCTCGGAGAGTGAGAAGTTACGCATGTCAAAGTTCACCTGAAGTTTGAGAAAAAGCCTGAGCGGTACAAGTTAGCATATTGTGAAAACGTTTCCATAAGAAGCCGTTTTTATTGCAGGAATATGTCAAACGTTGTTATTTGGCTGTTTGTTTACATGACAACGGAAATTAGGAGGCTGGAAATGCAAACATTTGGTATTGGTCTCAAAGTGGGCTTTTTTTCTCAAGAAGGCAAAGATGTATTTGTACATGGTACTATAACTAATGTCAAAATAACATGTTAAAAAAAATCACACAATTACTATTAAAATTTCAGCAGACTCTTAAAAATGCAACAGAAATGTAATTATGTTCATGTGGAAAACTACAAAAATCAAATATTATGTTTTGACTGGCTAAAATGCTTGTTAAAATGTTTTTTAATTCATTCATTCCCAAAAACGTAATTTTTAAGAATCAGTTTTTATGAGTGCACAGTCAAGTACTGTACCTACTTACAGAATACATGTGTGTGTATATATATATATATTTTATTTTATTTTTTTTTAATTATTTTTATTTTATGTTTGGCTAAAGGAGTGTCTAAAACGGTTGGTACTAAATCAGTTAATGATTGGGGGAGGGGTACGATACACAGTATTTTTTTTAATTTTGCATGGGTTTTATTTATGGGATTTTATAGTAATACACATTAGGGCAGTAAATGTAACATGGTGTTGCAGTGATACTTTGCTTATGTTGTATGGTTAAAATCTTTTACCAGCAGTCCGTAAGATTGTGTCTTTATGACAAAGAGATTGCCACCTACTGGCCTGGCATGCACATTACTTCTTTTTTTTTGGAGCTCAGTGTGAATGAGGAACTTTTTCATAACAGTAGAACTTTTTGCAATGAAAACAGCATACTGTTTTAATTAGATCGTTGTCATGTAAACATTCCAAAATAATTTTGGACATGATTAGCAACCCTTAGCAATTTGGATTAAAGTGAGCTAGCCCTAACCTCTAAAACTAAGGCCACATTAGCTCAAAGGGTGTGCATTCAGGACCATATAGGATTTAAACAAGCAGTGATTGGTTTGATCCCACACACAGAAGCACTCGGCCACGTCCCATGACCAGCGCATGTCATTTGGTTTCAGTGTTGGAAGAACATGCTAATGGGTGCTAGCATGCACATGTATGTGTGAGCGCGTGCGAGTGTTTGTATAATGTTTTGTTGTACTTTCTATTCCCCACTATGCTGCTCCATAGGGATACCATGTGAGTCCTCGCTCTCTAGCTGTGGAACAAAAGAAAAACTAAACAAAAAACATTTTTTTTTTTTTTTTTTGCACCGAGCTGGCGCCACTTCTAATCTGAGTGAGATTTTGGGTGGGCGGGGCTTTTGTGGTGACAAGGAGCAAGGCCCCTCCAAAGTCAGTATCAATGGTCCTTCGTAAATTTTAGACTGCACAGAAGGATTAGGGAGGACCTCTGGAGTTTGGCATGAAGGCGACGCCGCATTTTTTTTTTTTAGGAGCAAGAAGCATAGCAGAGCAGCACTTGGAAGCAAGCGTCTCTTTGCTCACTAGTTCGTGTTGTGTAAGGAGGAGATTCGTCCTTCAAGTCACCTTGACAAATTGGCTAGAGAGCGCTTAGTGGCTTTTGTTTTTCCCCTCCTCTCCCTTGCTTGATGCGATTGTTATAGATCCATATTGCACAAAAAAGTGGTTTTAGCCACAACTCCAAGATTTGTCTGAGGAGAGAAAACCTTTCTGTTCTTTCATTGCCATCTCATTATGCGTCTTCCTTCATAATTTAATTCAACAGTGCTGTAATGGGTTCCGCACACTCGAGATGGGACTTTTGGAAGCAAACTGTTCATTCACTAAAAAGAGCCGTTCAAAAGACTGGCTCTTTGATGTTTTTTAGTTTCATCCATCCGTCCATTTTCTAGAGCCGCTTATCCTCACAAGGGTGGCAGGCTTGTTGGTGCCTATCCCAGTTGGCTTCGGGAAGTAGGCGGGGGACACCCGGAACTGGTTGCCAGCCAATTGCAGGGCACACAGAGACGAACAACCATTCACTCAAATAAATTAATGATTATTCATGAAAAGTGAATGAGTATACTGAAAATTGAATCCTTTTTAAAATTAACAAAAAGAAAAAAACATTTAAAGCAAATGTTAGCTTTACTTTTTACAGGGTTTATCCAGGTTACATATTGCTCTGAATCTGAAAAAAATATTGGATCAAAGTGCAGAAAATTAAAACTACGTCAATCCTTATTCAAACTTGACATTTATTGACCAACTGAAGAGTTCAATGTTGAAAAAAAATTAAATGCATAAATAACATTAAATTTAAATCAATATGGAATATTAACACCAATCGTAAATATTTAAAACATTGTGCTGATATTTTTCCGAATCGCCTTATTAATGTGATTCAGAAAAAAACGTTAATTTAAAATGTTTCGAACCCCTGCACAGACTTTAACAATGAGAGCGCCACAGCACCACCTGGTGATATACAAGTGTAATTAATCTACACAATACAAAAGCGAGCCAAGCCAAATTCTCTAGCGCCCCACTATTTTTTTGGCCCTAAAAAAATGAGAGTAGTAAGTTAATTTAGGTATGGGGGGAATTGTGCCAAGCAACTTCAGTCTAAAATAGCATTCATTTACTTCTTATTTTTTCTAGAACATAATACAAACATGCAGAACACTTTGTACACATCAGCTAACATATGTGTGAAGTGTGTACACACTGCAGCTAAAATGCTAACAAAAGTTAGCAAAGCTATCGAAACACTTCAGCTACTCCGCTCCATCTGCCCCTTCCTCCCGTTTCCACTCGGTCCGTGTGTGACTTTTTTTTTTCGCTTGTTCCAGAGTTAAAAAAAATAACTTTATGGTGCTAACATGCTAAGATGACAGGCTTTGCAGACGCGAATGTGGGCGGGGGATGAACGACTCCTTGCAAAGAGCGAAGAGCCGTTCAAAAGTGCGTTCGTGAACGTCACATCACAACCACAAAAAAGTTGGGCTTTTTTTCCTCTGAGCATCCAAGAAGCTAGCATACATTAAGCCATTTCATGCAAGTGAATATAACAACTGGTCGGGGATGTACAAGCGTTTATGATGTTTGGAAAGTATAACACAGTCCAATAATGGGAAGGTAAGCCGCTTCCGAACAGACTTTTTTTTTTTTTTTTGAAGTGGAGTTTGAGCGCTGACTGCAGTGTCTTTTTTTCACATCCATAAATCTCATCTCCCTCATCCCACCGCCACCTTTCGTAAACATCAAAACAGCATGCAGGTCTTCATGTTTACTTTTTCAACCTATCTTTTCAAGCAGAAAAAAAAAACCAAGAAGTAGGGCAAGGGGGATAAGAGGCGCTTGTTTGCCAAAGTGCTGTTTGAGTATTGCGTCGTCACACTTTGCGGGCGCTCCTGAGCCCATCAGAGGGGAAAAAAAATATTAATGCTGTGAGATTGGACAAGCATGGAGTCTGTCTGGAAAATGCCTACATGAGGGGAATGAAAGACAGCAAAGCAGAGAGTCTGAGGGATGGAGGGCGGAGCTGGAAGGAATATTAACCTCGCCGTAGATGGATTTGACTTTTGCCTTGTGTCTTGACGCGGCCCATCTTTTCAGCTAACCTACCTCGACTAAGCTCTATGGATTTTCCTCGGCTACCCCGCAGCTCCCTCGCTCTCCTCCTCCCGACTGATCCCCCGCAGATGGATTCCTGTAACCCATCTAACGTGGCATGCTTTGCCTCATCTCTCCCCTCGACTGATTCCCTGTCCCTTCGCCTTTCCGTATCCATCCTGAGCCAAGCAGGTCTAATCCACCCCAAACTCACTTACTCTCATGCATGCTTTGCTTGCTTCCTTGGTCGAGCCCCCCCCCCCCCCCCCCCTTTTTTTTTATCGTTCAAAGTTCTGTTATCTACAAAAGTATGATCCCGTCAATGAGGAATCAACGTTTTTGAACTCAGTTAACGCAGAAGTGTACTGGGCATTTGTTTCAAAGCATTTCTGTGTCCCCTGACCGCTCACTTTACAAAAACAAAAGTAACACAGAGCTACCTGTGGAATGCATTTTTTAAGGTGTTTTTTGCCAGCTTTGTTCGCGGTTTCCTTTCATGTAATCTCAGCCCTGCGGAGACGGACTGGAATGCACAAGCGCTAAGATCAAGTGTGCAGAGAAACACTAATGGACTGCTTTTGATATCTGATAACCCCAGAGACACAATTCAGCTCTGAAATATTTAAATGAAGGGCTTGATGAAGAGTACTTTTTCTTGGATGCCCGCTAGATTGAAAAGTAGCATTTTTTAGCCAGTGGATGAATCAGTCCATGTGTTGACAATACTGCAGATACTGCAGTTAACTACGGACAACTAGTTAACTAAGGACAAATGCAGTGCCTGGTCAAGGCTGACTTTTTTTTTTTCGGGAATCCAACAGGATTATAGAATGGAAGTCAATTTTACCTTTAAATCACATGATTGGGATGGTACAGGATAAAAAGTTGACGGGAAAGGGATTATTTAATAGGAAGGGAAAAAAACTTGAAAAGATGTTTGTTTTTTCTAACGTAGTGGGAAAAGGGAGCGGTATGGGGAGTCATTCTGAAATGGGAGTAGCTTTTAGTAGAGCGGAAAGGGATTTTTGTCTGGGGCGGGAGTGAAAATCCTCTCCCTATCTCTCAAGTGCCCGAGGCTTGTGTATGACTGTTTTACATCCCTTCCTTTAGATATTTTTTCAGTAAAATGATTACCACTCGGTGGCATTATAATATATTCCCACTCGCTAAGTCGCCAACTAGCTAGCTAACACGAGTATGATATTTTGTGGCTTTTTTTCGGGGTGTGAAAACACACTCTTGTGTCACCCTCTGGGGCTTTAGCATCTGTAAATTGTGAATGAATGCTTTACGTTCCTTTCTGTTTATACTGTTTGTTTTTAAAACAATTAACACTTGTGATGTTATCCTAATATGTTCTGACTGACTAATTCGCTCGCTAACACCCGTATATTTGGTGGCTTTTTGTCTGAGATGAGAGTGAAAATCTACACCCTCTGGAGCTTTAGCATCAGTACATTGCAGATGAATGTTTTACGTTCCTTTCTTTTTATACTGCTTATTAAAACTATTCACATGTGTGGCGGCATTATAATACAGTCTTACTAGCTAACATGAGAGCCAACACCAGTATGGTATTTTGTGGCTTTTTTTTCTGTGACGAGAGTGAAAATCCCTTCCCGTATCACGCTTTAGTGCCTAAGCGTCAGTAAATTGTGTATGAATGTTTTACGTTCCTTACCTTTGAGGCCGTTTGTGTAAAAAGCTCTGATTAGATAACTAGCTAGCTAAACCTGTATGTTATTTTGTGACTCAGCCAATTGTAGATTAGCTGTTGTTGTGCATATGTTTTGCTTTGCACTAGGGTCTTTAAGTGTGAAATAATCCTGAAATTCACAATTTTTTATAACACATTCACTATTTATGGTTAACTGCCTTGACACTTAATTATTTCAACATCACTACCCCGATGCAGAGATTTTTCTTCCATTTGTTTTGTTATCAACTTATACTATTAATCAAAGAAACAATTCTAGAATAATCTTGATGTCTTTTAATGACCATCAGGTTCTTGCATGATTCCATTCCTCCAAATACTCCTTATCCTTGTTAATACATCATGAAACGCATGTTGTATCATTACCACATTTAAGTGTATGCGCTGCCACATGCCCGTTTCGGCTACAACGCGCCTCCGTGCCGTTTGCATCCTGGCACTTTTAGCGCAAACGACAGCGTTCTAAGTGTTGCCGTGTGATATCAGTCAGTGCTCAAACGACTTGCACTAGCAGAACAATTATATTTTTCAATTTGGTTTTGTTGATGTGAATCCAATGTGCGGGAATTTTCCAGAACAAGCGTGTGAGTGTGGCTGTAGTCAAGCTTTCGGAAAAACAAAACAAAACAAAACAAAAAAGACGGTTTGGAATCCGAGTCTCGAGGATGGCACCAACAGCTCCTTTTGGAAATAGGCTAATGATTTGAAATTACCGTGTCACGGGGGTTTCACAGATTAAACAAATTATCCCAATAAAAGACAAGCGTTTCAAAGCAAGTCGTCATTTTGAAGCGACCCTTGAACGAAAATAATTTCATGATAGCGTAAAAAAGCCATCTGGAAGTGCGGTGCTGTAAAATCAAAAGAATCTATTTGCAAATGGGCTCTCTGCTGCTGGTTTGTGTGAAGGTGTGTGCGTTTTCTATCACGCCATCCATCTTCAGTGTTCTTTCAGTCTCTCGAATTTACCTACATGCACTTTTAATGAAACGGGGATACAAATCACATGTGAAATGTTGTATTTGTGATGATGATCAGAGATAAGGAAATTGTCATCCCCCCCCCCCCCCCCCCCCCCCCCCCCAAACATATTGTGTTGTATGATTCTTGACTACGTAGCGCCAACCCTTATTCACAGTTGAAGCAAACGTCAAGTGTAAGATTAGGGCGTGCGTCATTGTGCGTACAAAGTGTCTGTGAGGAAGATTTTATTAAATGGGGGTGAAACTATCTAAGCTCTTGTCCTTGAATTGCTCTAAAGTGGTGCCAGCTCTTCTCAGTGCTATTCCAAACGTTAACGCAGTATATTGAGAGCCTTCAAATATTTCTCATCTGCCTGTCTCTTTTCCCAAATGTCTTTTTGCTTTATTTCTCTCTTTAGACGCTGCTCTATGTACAATAGGCAATTTTTAGGAGGAGATGTCATTCATTTGATTTTCTATTGGCGTAAGGTAATACAGTGGAACCTCTGAGGTTGAACACAACCCAGGACGGCCATTTTGTTTCCTTTACTTTTGCGTAAAAGCCAACTCGTGTTCGAGGAAATATTACAACGTTTTTACGTTCTCATGAAGTGGTATTTGCCGCTTCAAAATAGAAGTATAGTATTTCGGTTTTTTTTTTTTTTTTGCGCAAAAGCATATACGATTGAGAAAAAAAAAGCGAAAATACAACAAAGAAGTTTATATACACTCATGAAGTGGGAACAAAACTCGAAAAAATATTACCAAATATTTTTTAGCTCTCATGAGGTGGTTTTTGAGATGTGTTAAAATTTCGTTAAAACATATTTTTCACATTTCCACTCATCATGTGACCCACCACTTCCGTGCCAAGTCACACAGCTAGTATTCTTTTTTTTTTTTTTTTTAATTCAGGGTGGTTGTACAAAATGAAGTAAAAAAATACGTAGTTATAAAAACCTTGAAAACAACCCAGGGTCGGCCATTTTGCTTTGCTGTCAATGAGTGCGTTTCCATTACCCTCAGATTTGCACAAAAACTCAAATATGGAAAAAAAAATCATAAAAACGTTTTTACAATCTCACAAAGTTGATTTTGAGCTGTGTCAAAAAAAAAACTGTAATGGAAACCGAGCTCGTGACATCACAAAAGCAGTGACCTGAGCTCAGAGCAACTATGATGTCATTTTCAGTTGACAGCAAGTAGCAAAATGGCCTCCCACTCAAGAAAAAAAAAAAAAAAAAGTCTTAAATGACTGCCATAACATTCTGCAGATCACTCACAATCCAAGATTCAAGAGTATTGAGTTGAAAGGAAATAAGTCAACTTTCAACAAGGGCTGCCTGCAACAATTAATCAAATATCCGGAATCATTCGATTACAGGAAAAGGTCAAAGCAGAATCTCTGCACCCAAGCTCCGCGGGGATCATTTTACCACACACAGTCTAATGTTACTGCTGTCCTGTGGCACGCGCCACTAACTGTAAAAACAAGTTAACCATGAAGGGCGCCAGTTAGGAAGAAAACATCCGTAACATCAATGTTGAAGTTTTGGTAGCATTTCACGCATAACGGCACTCCTACAATCACCAAAACGAGGTATTTTTTGTTAGCTTATTTAATGTAGCCTGCAATCGCTAATTATAACATACGGAAACATTGAACATGCCGTAAACATTATTGACTGGCAAACTCGTTCGAATGTATTTGCAAATACGCTAAAACGTACTAGTAGGATAAATGTTAAACAAAGCCTTTTTCTTCCCAGAATTCCACTGAGAAAATATATGTTGCATTTTTAGTATTTACCCTAAACAATATTAATACTTTTGCAAATTAAGTAAACATTGTCTTAATAAATTTTAAGTGTTGCAAAAGCAATAATCACTTAATTTTTGAGTGCACAAAATAAACTAAACACAGGCAATGGGAAAAACGCTACGTTTTTAGCATTTAGCCAACAAGTACTGTATAAGGTATGTTCAAGCAGATTCAAAGCTATCAGCAAACTCATTCAAATGTCATCAGTAAAATTCATAATCCATATGTACGTAATTTGTGAACCTTTTGTTGTAATGAAGGCCAAGTGTCCTTCTCAAATAGTGGGCACTTTCAGGCACTTTGATGCACTTTTTTTCAGTTTTAGACTAACCTGTAACCTGTATAAACGCTGTAAAAAAATAGTTTGTTGTTGAAAGCTGATTTAAATAGCTTTTTTTCTTTTGTTAATCTAAAAACACATACAGTTTTAGGTATACTTCTACAATATTTATGGATCTTATTCATAATCGGGCACGAATGTTTTTTTCGTTCCAAGGAGGGGCTTTGCAAAATATAGTTGAGTAGAGCTTCATTAAAACATATTTTCAAATATGCTCAAATGTACTTTCATTCAAAAATGTTTACCGATTTATATAATGTCGTTTAAGCAGTCGGTGCGCTTTCATTGATTTTACTGAATAAACAATAAAAACAAAACGCAAAGATACTAGCTGCTGCTAGCCACCACCAATAGAAATGTACTCAACATGCATACTTGAATACTTCCGAGGTTCCACTGGATATGTCGCTGCTGTATTGGAGTAAGTCCGCCTCTGATTACGTCTCTGAGTGAAATGAGCGTAACAGAGTTCCGCAGTCGGTAAAATGTTGAGACGCAGGAAAAAAGAGACAGCAGGCATCAGAGACAGCACGATGAACCCTCACGAGGACACTATTTACAAACAGTCCATCCGAGAAGATGTTTTTTTTATCTCGTAGGTGCTCTGGCCAAACGCTCTCAATATACTGCCTGTCGAGCATGCAGGATGCAAACATTTTTTTTCCTCCTGCATGCAATGGTACTGACTGCTTCTCTGCATGTCATGGGCGAAGCTCGAATCCCACGGACTGCACTTTTTCGGGGGGTGGGGTCATTCTGAAGAGAACAAAAGTGCTCGTCTGTCGTTTTTGGAGCACGAAAGGAAAAAAGGCGAGTGGTCATTTTCGGAATTGGTGAAAGGAATGGCTTGACTTGTGACCTGATAGCAATGTGCTGACTGGGAGGAGCGCATAGAGATTTATACTCGACGGCAAAGAATTTCCAATAGATTGGCTCTGTGTCTTCTAGAAATTCTACAAATTTTTGTGGTCTGTCATTCATCGGCGCCCTGGTTCCCTTTTCGTCATCATGGGTCCCCTAGCCAAACCGTCATCGCCAGTGTCGGTTTATTTTACCCACAGGTGTGTGCATTTTACAAATTTTTGGCGGGCCGTCATTCAGTGTCCGTCTGTCGCCGATAGATTGGTGAATGCGCCAACAGAAAAACACACTTTCCGTCGCCGCTTGGTTGGGTTATTTTTTTTCCTCGTCATTCATCAGCAAACGGGTAAACATCTGTAATAAACCGACGGAACCCCAACCTCAGTCTTGACGTAATTCCAATCTCGGAACGTGAGTGAGGAATACAATCACAGAAGAACAACTTTCCGTCACTGCTTAATTCGTCTTTTTTTCCACGCCATTCATCTGAAAAGGGTACATAAGGGTCTGTAATGGACCGATGGAATGCCCACCTCACTCTTGACAGAATTCCGATCTCTGTACGTGAGTGAGAAATACAATGACGAAAGAAAATAGGACTTTCCATTTCTGCTTAGTTTGTCTTTTTCTTGTTCCTTGTCATTCGTCGTTCATCAACAAACTGGCACACATCAATGACGGAATGCCCAAATCAGTCTCAATGGAATTTCTACGCCATTGCAGAGTAAAAAATACAATGACCGAAGACAAAAACACTTTATGTCATTGCTTAGTACGCTTTTTTTTTTGGGTTTTTTGGTCAGCAAACCGACAAATGTGTGTAATGGACTGACGGAAGGCCCAACTCTGCTGGTGACGGAAGAAAACGCACCTTCTGTTAGTCTGCTTAGTTAGTCGTTTTATTCTCGTCATTCGTCAGCAAACGGGCGAATGTCTGGAACGGACCAAAGGAATGTCCAATCTCTGCCGGTGACGGACCGGATCGTTCAGTGAGAGACCGTCAGTGTATTCGCCGGAGGTGACACATTGCCCACCTCTGCTAATTTGTACTCCTGCGCTATCCAAGAGCCCGGAGGGCGGGGCTAATTATTCTGGCAATCCTGAGTGCACGTGGCGGGTCGCTGTTGGAGTTTGAATTTGCAATTCACTAGGAGCCATGACCGAGTTCCCCTTAGAACATTTTCGGGCCAATCCCGATAAATGAGATTGACATACATTGTCTTGTCAGGAGGATGTTAGCTAAGCGTTGTCCCAAAGTGTTTCATGAATATTTGATTTTCCGTGCTAAATTAAATCATATCTGATCTCCTCCTAGACAGCCCATTGGGAATAATCAGCCGTGTTGAATTGGGGCGCGGGGGGACGGATTAGTCTCGGTGAAAAAAAGTTAAGGGAATGTCATCGTCGATGCAGCTATGTGTCTTTGTTTTTCTCAAAAATCTTTGCATCTTCACAGAGGGCCTTTGGACTGCCAATTCAAGCATGGCTGTCATCTATTTTCAGCAGGCAATATAATTAGGAGGGATGGTTTCCATTTTCAGAGCTGGAGGGGGGGCGATAAAAACCCCACAGCGCTAGACTTACAACAAAACGTGAACACGGCGGCGAATGTTTCATTGAATGCAGAAGCACATCAAGTATATTTGGGGATAAACTGACGTTACACTATGTTGGCTTGTCATGTTTAAATCCACTTTGACCCGTGTTATTCCTCATCTCGCACACTCTCTTTTGCATCTATCCTTATACATTTCAACGGCAATAATCGTTTTATTGGCTCGTTTCTGAATGCTCACAGGGTTTCGTTCATCTCACCGACGGAGAATCAAATCAAAATACGCTTTTGTTTTCGCTCATTTCATCGCATCGCACCCATCAGGTTATGTTCCACATTTTTTCATAGGGATGCATTGATATCACTTTTTCAGAATAAATACAAGTTTGAGTTCTGGGTGAGACAGAGTACCGCTACGTGAAGATTTCTTGTCGTTATTTATTGTAATGGTTATGATATTGTTTAAAAAATTGCTGGAACATGGCATACTGCACACAGAATTAATCCCATATGACAAAACATAAAACTGCAAATAATTAATCGACATTTGTTTATATCACAATATATATATATATATATATATATATATATATATATATATATATATATGTGTGTATTCTGTATATATATGTAAAACAATCGATTAGTCATTTACACACACATTTACAAACATTTTCATTCAGTCCAAATGCTCAGAATTTCTGTTTTATAAGAGTAAATTATCTGTTCTTGTCAAACTCCTTCAACCCTCACGTAAATTTGAAATTTTGAAGTGTGCAGAAAACAAGTATTTTGATTTACAAAGTGTACCCGAACGCAGCTCACGCAGCCTTTACATCCTCCTGAGAGCCAGCCTATTCTTATGTGTCATTGTTGTGTCCATTTTGTTTCACCAAGACAGCTGTCAACTGCACCCCAGCCAAAAATATGAAACATCTATGAAAAGGCCGGGATGTCCTCCATTGAGGACACCAGGACTTTGTAGTTCAAAAGTTATAGACCAAAAACTGATGCCCACAACAATGGATCCAAACAAATCCATTTGCTTTTGGGAGTATATGACTTCAAGTTTAAACAAGGATGGTGGGCGGGGCCAACTATGTGGTTAGTGAAACACTATGCCCCTTCTCTGCCGCCATTTTGCAAGGAATAATTCAAACCAAAAGTGTCCTACATAGCCACAGCTCCCCTCGAAAGATCTACACCTTCCCGGTGATACGGTGCCGGTGTGTAAACAGTTTGGAACCTTTCTACAACTACCCAATTCCGGCTTCAATGCGTCCCTACTTTCAAAGACGGTTCTCCATCCAGCCGACTTTTTTTCGACCTTCGTCTTTATTTGAGCACCTCGCCATTTCTTCACAAAATACCAGCACATCTCCACTGGCGTTTCCCAGTGACCATCTTTTCCATTCGGCACCAGAACCGCACCTGGAGTCGGCATGATCCGCGCAGTCTCACTCACTACGTCTCGTCCCTCTGCTCGTCTTTCTTCCTTCAGGTATCATGACAAACAGGACGTGACCAGTAACTTTCTGGGAGCCATGTGGCTCATCTCAATTACCTTCCTCTCCATTGGCTACGGGGACATGGTACCGCACACGTACTGCGGGAAAGGCGTGTGTCTGCTTACAGGGATTATGGTAGGTTCCCTTCCAAAGCCACTCATGCATTCATTATTTTCTCATTACATTTAAAGTCTTAAATTTCAATTAATTACTCGAAAAAGTTTTAGAATGCAATGAAGTATTCAATGAAAAAAAAAAAAAAAACTCAGATTTTGTTCAAGGTCACAATTGTTCTCTAGACATTCTTAAACAGTTCTTAATCTCCTATCTCACTGAGATGCCAACATCTGCGAGCGTTGACCAAAGTTGCAAATGCGCATTTTAATTCAGGGATTCATCAGTTTTGCAGTTGTTCTTAACACATTTTGAAACAATCCTAATTGATTGTGAGGTCTATTTTATGTGCGTGACAAGGAAGTTTTTCAGAATGTTTTAAGAGCACCGAATAGGGGCTCGTCCCAATGAGAATTGACGAAGGTAGCAAATCGGCATCAGGGATTCGTCAGGGTCTCAATAGTTCTTACGAAATTCTCATCAATTGTTTTCCTGGTTGCAAGGAACATTTTGAACAGGTTCAAAATTGAAGCTCTTTTGAAGTTGTTTGCTTTTGTTCAAGGTTTGTTTAAGACCTTTTGAAGCAGTCTTAATTGATTATGAAATACACTTTTTTTTGGAGCAAAGGAAGTTTGAATACATTCAAAAAAACAATTGAAGACAGTTTCAGAAATGTCTTAATATTGTGACCTTAAACCTGACAAATAATGAACCGTTTCAAAATGTCTTAAAGACGGTACGACGGCGACCTTAAACGAACACCGACGGCGCATTTGCGCTCATTTTTGTTCAAGGCTGCAATTGTGCTCAAGACATTCTGAAGCCGTCTTAATTGCTTTCTGCATTGCAAGAAAATTTGAATACGTCATTTAAAGCCACCGTCGCACCAAGGGGATAATGTTGGTAAAGTTGGCTCTTCGGATCTCATTAGATTTCGTTCAAGAGCGGCGTTGTTCTTAAGACATTCTCAGTCTTAATTTTTCCGAAACAATTTTGAACATGTTCAAAATTTCACTAGAAACACTTAGTAGTGTTTCAAAACGTGAAAAACTTGAACAAACCCCAACGTCAATGCGCATTGACAACCTTAGTCAACACTCGATAATGTTCGCATCTCTGTCTAGTTTTCCATCAAAGAGTGTAAAAAATTGTTTTTTTTTTTTCCATGACAGCTGAGTGTAGATTGGGCATATATGTTGTGAATCTGAAGATGTTTTTGTGGAACAGGGAGCTGGCTGCACTGCACTTGTGGTTGCAGTGGTGGCCAGGAAGCTGGAGCTGACCAAGGCAGAGAAGCATGTTCACAATTTCATGATGGATACGCAACTCTGCAAACGAGTGAGTGACGATCCAGATGCCATTATTGTTACAAATTTCAAAATGGAAGCGCTTCGGAAAAACCACCGATCGTCTCAAGTCAAATACACTCCAATCAGTGGCGCTGGTTCTTACGTTTGATTAAAAAAATTCTGCGAACAGAAATGATGCCTTTATAGGGCCAAAATGTTGCCGTCATACTTCTTTTATGAATTTAGTAAGATTGATACTGTATATTATCTCTGTCCTAATACTCAAAATCATAAAAATGCTCTGATATACGTCACCAATAGCACATTATCAGCCTGATATATACTGTATTTTCTGCACTATAAGGCGCACCTAAAAGCCCTAATTTTGTGAAAAAGCTGATGGTGCGCCTTATATATGGATCAATATTGAAATTGGGATTGGTAGATGGGGAACGAAGTGATAAAGTAAGCTTTACCTGTTTCTTTTGTGTGTTTACAGTTGAACAGGAGTTATTATGCTATTGAGAGTTTAGAGTTGTTATTTGAGTTATTGTTATTACTTTGAGTATTACTATATTGTGATTGAAAAAGTTTTAAAATATGTCATTAATTGAGGGTGCGCCTTATAATCCGGTGCGCCTTATATATGGGAAAAATTTTAGAATATGCCATTAAATGAGGGTGCGCCTTATGATCCGATGTGCCTTGTGGTGCGGAAAATACGGTACTTGATGAGAAGAAACAATATAGACCTGTCAGATTAATAATCTTTGGAATTGTATCTTGTAGTGGTACCTCTATGTGTATTTTATTGAGCAATTCCAGAAGACATCATCCGTTTTATACCTGGCTTGTCTGCAGGAAAATTGCTTCATTAATGACAATATACATCTATACAAAATAAAATAACAAAAAAGGCAGACAGTGTTGCAAACAATTTTGCAGCAAACTTCCATTTGCATTCCCAACACTCGTGTTGAGTGTGTCATTGCAAATACGGAGCATCACAGTTTGCCTCCCCCTATTGACAGGTAAAGAACACAGCTGCCAATGTACTCAGGGAAACATGGCTCATCTACAAACACACCAAGTTGGTCAAGAAGATTGACCACGCCAAGGTGCGGAAACACCAACGCAAGTTTCTCCAAGCCATTCACCAGTAAGTCCCGTCTTCCAAAAAAAAAAAAAAATCATATAGTCCTTAATCCACGATGACTTTGAAGCCATCTACGATGATTCAACTGTGATTGTCAGGCGCACACACGCTAGAATGTAGCCTAGCTGTCTCAATCCCCCTTCCTGTGTTCCCTTTGACCTTTGACCTTGTGCTCACAGTGAGAATTGTGAAGGTCTGGTGAATGTCGTGGGGTTAAACCTGTACTGTGTTCTGTCTTTGTTTTGCTCTATCACCGCAGAGCTCAGAAGTAAGTTGAGTCTTCTATGTCATCCTCTTCCTTCTGTCTCCTCCACATCCTCCTCTCTCCTCCGTGTCTGCCTTCGACATGCATGAACAGAGTGTGTGTTGCCCAAAAGAACAAAGGAAACAAAGCAAAAAAAAAAAAAAAAAAAAAATCGCGCTGCTGGGATTGCTTTTGCTCTTCCATTGACTCTCTGGCTTGAATGGAACCAAACGAATAAGCCGCGTCCGTGTTTTGCCCATAGCCGAGGCTCGCCGACGGAAGAAAAAAAAAAAAAATACAAGCATCTTGCAGGGAATGAGCTTGAGCTTTGTCGGCCAGCGGTTCATTTTCATCACCAACGTCCTGTACTACGTTTGCCCATGATTAATATAGTTGCTCTGGTGGCTATATTAACCTGCATCAACAAAACCCATTGTGCACGCCCACTTATATTTGTCAATACACATCCACACATACAGCAGCACAAACAGGTCCAACCAGCTTGACATGCTCACTTTTATTTCACTCGTTCAATCCCAAAGACGTGTTTTTACGTATTTTAAGAGTAGACTATTTTTATTTTTTTCTCAATATTTTTTCACAAGCCTTTAGCCAAAGGATAGTCTAAAGATGGATGCTACTAATAAATATTAAATATATACAAAATATAACATAAAAAATATAATATACATATATGTCAACATATTTAATTTCATTTATTACTTACAGTATATACATCAATAACAGTGAATGAGTTAAATGGATAGTCCACTTATTTAGCAATCTTCATTTGATGATTAAATTATATCTCATGTACAATCAATGTATATTTTGAATCACATTTACCTTATGCTAGGCAATAATAACATTTTATATGATCATTCACTACTATTATGGTTTTAATCAGTTTCACAGGAAGAAGTAAACCCAACAAACATTTATTTAAAGGTTTAATTTGTTTTGAAATAATGGGTGTGGACTATATTTGTTCACTGATTTTGAACCGGTTTTAATGTAAACCAATTAATAGCTTGTGCTACAGGTTGTAACATCAGAAAGTTGTTTTTTTTTTAAAATCAAAAACTCCTTTTTCCCCCAAACTGCCTGGTTTTCGCAAGATCATGCCTTTAACACAGACTAAACATACCTGTGTGTCTATAAATAAGAGCAGAATCAACCTATTTCACATAACACATGCACGCTCTGATTGTTAGAATACTGCACCAACATAACAGTAACATGCATTTACAAGTGGAGATTTTTGTTCAGTCTGACAGGTGTTTTTGACACAATTTTGGGTGCTGAATCCAAAAACCTTTTGTAAGCAGAAGTCCTGTTGGAATTAAATCTTCTAACTAATATTAATCAATGAAATTTTGCTAATCTTGCAACATTGGTGTCTGAAAAAAAACAACATAAATACAAATAGTTTCCAATTCTTATCAGTCAACATGTTTTGCGCAACCATTTTTGTGTTAAAGGTAACCGTGAGGCTGATGCTTCTTATTTGCTTTTGCATTCTTGATTAGCATTACGCTAAATAGACTTTCTTGAGGTATTCACAAGCTTTAGTTCTCTTTCTTTTCCGAGGAATAAATTTGAACTTGGAATAGTAATAAAGAACTGCTTGTTGTCAAGCTAGTTGACCATACAAATATTACATTTAAAAAAATATGCCTGACAATGGCTCATATAAAAAAATAAACTAAATAGGGTCATTTATATCAATGAAATTTTGGTAACCTGAGGAGAAAAAACTTGACGCTCTAAAGAAAATAAATAAATCATTTACCTTTGTCATACATCGACCTGTGTTGCTCCACCATTTGTGTGTACAAGGTAAATGACAAGCCAAAATGCAGATTTAAAAAAAAAAATGCTGATTCTTTTCCTATGCCCGTCGATTGCATTTTTATTGTTTGCTAAGATTTCCAAAGGCAAACAACCTGAAGTTCTATTTGATTACATAGACAAAATTTTAAAGTAGAAATGGTGATAAACTGCTTATAAAAACGGCCCCTGCCAAACCATTATTTATTGTAAAATGAGTTGAGCTCAATGCATTATAAAAGTGTCACATTCCAAAAGTAAATATAAATAAATAAAAATGGACCCATAAGGGTCAAAAGGTGACCCATACCTCAAAATAACAGGAGTCATTCACATCTCAAGGCACTGCAGTCTGTCAAAGAAGTCATGCACAGGTCCTGTGAAGAAATTTGTACGTGAATAAAAATCTTATTAGTTGATGAATTAAAAAAAAAAAAAAATCCACTTACAGTAAACAGGCCCCATGTACAAAGACACACACACATTTCATTGTGTGCACTCACAGTCACTGCACGCTTGCAGAAAAACAATGTTTGGTTTTTGGACTTTATTTTCATTCCTGGCACTGGACTGGGTGTAGAAGTGACAATGGGCATGCTCTGATTTTCTTTGACGTCTTATTTTTGGGTGATGACCAAGGAGAATGTTTTGATTTGAAAGGAGATTTGAAGGCTGCTGTATAGCGGAAGCATATTACATTCTGGCTGACAAACTGGACTGGAAAAATAAAAAATGCTCAAAAAAAAATAAAAAAATAAAATCACACTTTAAAATGAGGCACTAGATTACGAGCATTATTTAAATAAGACCATTAATAATCATCAATTTAATATGAGTAGACAACAAAAGATAATGAATTCAAAGAACACTTAGAAATCATTCAGTTGATATGAAAATAAACATTGTAAATGTGTAAATAGTACTAATAAAATTTATTTAACTGCACATATCACAAAATAAGTAATACTCCTTAGTTTTCTAATCAAACCTACTCATATTAAATAGATAAAAGTCTCATTTGGTTTATATTTATTCTATACCAAGCATAATAAAATGGGAACAGGAATAGTACGGTTTTCTTTTTAAATTAAGAGCAAATGAATTGGAACATGATGCACTGTAATGCTAAATTATGTTAGGTTCACCCCTTTGCAAAATGGTCACTGAAAAAAAACAGCACACAATTACTCAATCAAAATGAGGCAATATTATTCATTTATTATGAATTAAATGAGACTCTTAATAACCCATTTGAGTCTCTAAAGAAAAGGAAAACCTTACAACACCTTACAAATAGAGTTTGTGAAGAATATGAATATTCTAAATGTGTAAATCATATGACTAGAATTGAATTTGATTACACAATAAACAAATAATTTCCGTATTTTTGGACTACAGGGCACACCAACAAAAAACGAACAGAAACTTTTTGTCACGTACCGGTTGCACTGGACTATAACATCAGATATTTACGCAGAAAGATGGTACATAGAAGTTTTTAAGATTTTGTTTTCATGTAAAACCTTTTTTCAAACATGCCTCCAACACATTCGGGTTGTTAGAATATTGCACCAACACAACAATAACATGCTCGATTGGGTTGACTAGTGGAGAGTGCCACCCTGTGGCAAGTAAAATTGCAGTACAAATTCAAAATCAGTATGTTGATAGAAATAGACTATAAGTCATAGGGTTCAAAGCAGAAGAAAAAAGTATCATTTTATTGACCGAAATTTAAAAGTCAATTGCCTTTTTGTTTTCTATTTAACCTATTAATATTAAATAGATAAGTAAGCATCTAATTGAAATCTTATTTACAAAACACCGAAATTTGTAATCTTTTGCCTCATTTTAACGGACTATATGTAATGTTTTTGTACAATGCAATTTCCATTTGAATTCCCAATAGGCACTCCCGATAACTTGTCTCGCGTAAAACCTGCCGCTGATTCGTGCGTCCACATTAGCTGAAATGTCATTTTCCTTTGGCAGTCGCGTAGTTATTCCAGTAGCTGCACGAGCTAGCCGAAGCTTACTTGGCAATTTTGGTCAACAATTTCTGCAGCTATTGGAATCGGAGGAACTTACTCATGCTTACACAAGCAAATGCAAATGCAAAAAAAAAAAAAGATGTAATATGCTTCCATCGTTTTGCATGTATTGGTTTGGTATTGAATTGACAAAGACCAGGAAATGCTTGAGTTTCTATACATATATATTGGTTTAGCATATATATGTATGCATATTAAGTTGAAAGCCTGTAAATGACGATGCATGCGCAGTGACATTTTTCATGTGGATTTCATGTCAGAAGTGAGAGAACGCTCCCGATAACAAAATGTCTTGTTCCTCCTCCTCCTCCTCTTCTCTTTTTCTATTGGCCCTCCCATGACCCCAAACTACCTGTTACCTTCTTCTCTTTCGGGATTCCTCTATTGTCTCCCCCTTTCTTGCCCCCCCCCCCCCCATCTTTTGCGCCTCCCTATGTCTTCATCCAGACTGCGCAGTGTGAAGATGGAGCAGAGGAAGCTCAATGATCAGGCTAACACTTTGGTGGACCTGGCCAAGGCAAGTTTTGCTATAAATACGCCACCTGGTGTCATAGGTGTGCAATTACGTTTCACAAAGCAAAAGCCAATCCCGTCCGCGTCGGGGTGGAGCTCCACTATTTGAAAAGAACTGTACTGGACTCTAGGTAATCGAATACCAAAGTAATTTATTTGAAGGTACTCAAGTACAAGTAATTAAATACTTTAGGAACAAAAATACTTTTGTGTTATTGATTATTTTAGATTTGTAATTGATTAGACAGTGAGAAATGATGACTTTTGCTAGCGATGTATTAAAAGTAATCAATTATTTTAGGTAATTAAGTACTAAACTCATCAATTACTTGAGCTAATCCAGTACTATTTTGATTGAATGTAATCAAGTACAGAGTAAGCAATTACTTTAGTTAATTAAGTACCAATATAATTGGTTACTTTAGGTACTAAAAAAAGATTCCTTAGAGCTCAAGGAAATCAGATACTTTTGTGTTATTGATTCCTTTAGTTTTTGTAATTGATTACTTTAGAGTTAGTAATTGATGTACTAAGTGTAATCAATTACTTGAGTTAATTACTAAAGTAATCAATTAGGTAATCAAGTACAAAAGAAATTCATTGGGCGGTAAAAAGTACTTGAGCAATCAGTTATTATAGATTAATCACAGTTATTTTTGAGTTATTCATTGATTACTTTAGGGTTTGTAATTGATTACTTTAAGGTTAGTAATTGATGAAGTTTGGCACTCACGTATTCAACGTAATCAATTATTTTAGTTAATTTAGTATTAAAATCATTAATTCTGTGAGGTAATCAAGTACTAAAGTAATTTACTTGAAGGGAATAAGTACTCAAATAATCAGTTTTTATAGAATAATCAGTTGTTTTGGGGTAATTGATTACTTCATAATTGCTTACTTAAAGGTTAGTGATCGATTAAGGTTAGTAATTGATGACGTTTGGCACTAACGTGTTCAACGTAATCAATTATTTTAGTTAATTTAGTATTAAAATCATCAATTTCATGAGGTAATCAAGTGCTAAAGTAATTTACTTGAAGGGGATAAGTACTCAAATAATCAGTTCTTATAGAATAATCAATTGTTTTGGGGTTATTGATTACTCTATAATTGATTACTTAAAAGTTAGTGATTGAGTAAGTTTGGCACTAATGCACTAAATGTAATCAGTTACTTTAATTAATTAAGTTATCAATCACTCGAGGTAGTCAAGTACTAAAATAATTTGCTTGAAGGTAATAATTATTAATATAATCAATTACTATAGGGTAATCACAAATACTTTTGGCCTATTAATTACTTTAGGATTTATAATTGATTATGTTAGGGTTAGCTATTAATTAATTTTGGTACTAATGTATTAAAAGCACTCAATTATTTTAGGTACTGAGGTCTTTGCACATGTGACGTTCATGAGCTGATGGGGGTCAAAATTGGAGCCCTGATCAACTGTGATGTCATTTTCAGTGGACAGCAAGTGGCAAAAATCGCCGGCCCCGCGGACCAATTAAGACTGGGAGCCTTTTGCCGCTAATTTCCGCAATATTATTCAGAAACTGTTTTTACTCTAGCGGGGTCCCACATCCTTTTTAATATAATCCCAGGCGTGTATGGATCACTTGACAGTACACGCAAATACTCCAAATCAGATGCAGTCCTTTAAATAGGATTCGGGCGACGACAAAACTATCTGAAGCGACGAGGTACGTTCCGAGCCGCGAGGCCGCCAGCGTAGCGCGGACCTGAGACCAGCGCGAGGCGTACGGACATGAGGCGAGGCGGCAGACCGTCGCCCGGCCACGGTTCAAAGGGGGGTGCCTCATTTGATGTGGCTGGCATTTCCACTCCACTGTGTTTTCTCAAAGGTCACAAGGCCTCCTCCTTTAATGTGTGTTTACTTGCCCCTCCATGGCACTGTCTGCTTTTGAAGCCGCCCTCCAATAGCTCATAGAATATACTGTATTAACGACTGAATGCAGTGCTTTTGAAACTGGGGGTCCATCAGGCATATTTTAGGGGAGGGGGCGCTCAAAATAACTTACACATGAACGTAATGGAAGGCCTTTCGTTGCGTGAAGCTAACATTAAATAGGCATTAAATAAAGAATATTTCGAGCCATAAATGTAGGTGCTTTTTTAATTGGCAGTTTGATCGAATCTTTGCTGACTCGCTGAAAGCGTCGCACGCGCCTCTTCACGCAATCTCCATGCTAGCATATCCTTCTCCTCTCGCGGTGTCACATTGAGAAGAAAAAGCTTCCGTGATTCCCGGAAAATTATTATTTAAGAACCCTTAGCCGCTGCTGGTAGTGGAATATGTCAAACTGGCTTTGGAGCTTTAATGTCTTTGTGGTCATTCTTGTTGCATTAGGTTGGAATCAGACAGACAGACTTTAAATTGTGATGGCTTTATAGCAGCTTTTTTATTTGACCATTTATGAATGGAACGTATTTCAATTTGCGGATTAACATCTTAGCTCAAAGGTGCTAGGTATTATTGGTAGATCGCATGATACACAGAAAAAAAATCTCTAACTTTAAATTTAAAAAAAACAAAAAAAATAACCAATTTAGACCTGCACCTGAAGAAGGCCGTGTGCAGTTTCATGGTTTGGCCACATGTGGCAGTAGCAATTCATTTTTTTTTTTTTTTCCTTGTTAGCAGCTTCAAGTTACTTTCTGAGATTTATCATCATACTACAGCCATCAGATTTTTTTTTTAAAAAGCCCAAAATGTTGAACATCGACATCAATAATCGACCTGGTCAACAATCGGTCACTTCCTAGTTAAAAACTAACCTGAATTAACTAACCTTTGTAAAACACAACCAGATAAAACAACCCAGAGGCCAAGCAGGCATAAGAAACAAAGTCAAACTTTCTCAACGTAAATCAGGGCATAATAATAATAAAAAAAAGAACTAGCTCTAATTAACACAAAGTTGAGCAATACAAAGGAGTAAAACATTGGCACTTACAATGAATTTTAACGTCGGATGAAATAATCTCACAGAGACGCCAATAATCAAGCACTTTCCTTCTTCTGAGCAACATGACAATAATTGCCCACAGGTGTAACTGAGAAGCCCCGCCCACCAACACTTCCAAAGGTGCCTGAGGAACACATGGAACATAGCGCACAATATTATCATCTGGCTCAAAATAAGCACAAAATCTATAGTAAAGAAAGTGTACAATCGAATCTTAAAACAGATGTTTTTTTACTTTATTAATCAGGCCAATATAAACCAATATAAATAAACGTGCAACAACTGTCAACGATTTTTTACAGCGTTACACTGGTTACAGTTTACTCTAAATCTGAAAAAAGTGCATAAAAGTGCCTGAACCTATTTAAAAAAAAAAAAAAGATGAAATTTCTTATTTTATTGCAATTACACCATATGACAAAACCAAAACATTTTCCCTGGGGTCCTCCACGCCCCCTGGGGCCCGCCCCACTATTTGAGAAGCACTGCTGTAAGGAGACCTTCATTTTTAATAATTGCGTCTTGCAATCATTTGGTTTTACAGGGTTAGCAAATGTGCCACAATCCAACCATTTATTTGTATCCGAGTACCGCCAGGATCCAACCCATTTATTGATTTTTTTTTTTTTTTTTTGCGCCGCGTCCACCCAGACGCAGAACGTGATGTACGACCTGGTGTCGGAGCTCCAGGAGCGCAGCGAGGAGCTGGACAAGCGAATCGGCACGTTGGAGGACAAGCTGGACTCGGTGACGGGCAGCCTGCAGGCGCTGCCCTGCCTCATCTCGCAAGCCATAACCCAACAGCAACAGGACTTCCTGGACGGCTTCGTTCACCGCTTCCGCCCGGCCTCGCTAGCCTCCGAGCGCTCCGAGCGCTCCGAGCGCTCCTGGACGTCCACCGCACGCCGGCGGCGCTCGCCGTCCACCGCCCCGCACACCTCCTCCGATAGCGGATAGCCTCCCGGGAGCACCTTTCCGCATCCGTCCGGTCATTTCCTCGTTGCCTCCCTACGTGACACCCCCCTCAAAGGGTTCGTCTCTGGACCCGTGTCCTGACCTCCACCCCCCACCCCCTTGACAAAAAACGATTTCTCTCCTGCTGTGACTGAGTCTTCCAGCGCAGGACTGGATCAAAGCAACTCCAAAAAAAAAAAGAAATCCTGAAAAAATAAAATGCATCTGAAAAACAAAAAGAAAAAGTAAAGTAGAGATATGGTTTATGTTTTAGCCATTGTATGGCTGTTCAAGTTAGCTTTTTTTGTAAAAGCCCTTAAAAATGGACTGAGGTCAGGGTCGCTGGGGTGAGAGCTGGCTATCACACCGGAGAGTCCTTAACCGCCGGGGGGAGGGGGGAGACTACTGGGTGAGGAGGGCGAGACAAACTTTGGATTTCCATTTGAAAAGTCTGCCGTCATGGATTCTTTCCCGTAGTTAGGGCAAAAAGCCGAAGAACCGGGGGACGCTACGGCATTACTACTGGGTAGGAAAAATTTACACAATTGCCAACTTCAAGGTTTCAGCTTCCTTGTTCTTACCAAGGGGAAAAAAAAAAACACACAAAAAAAAAAAAAACGAGAGCGACTATCTTTTTTAGTTACATATTGACATGTGATTTTTCAGTGCCTGAATGTATAAATAGTAGAGGGTTATTTAATTACTAATTTCAGAGCTTTTTTACGATGTTAACAGTCTGACGACAGCATTGCATTCCCTTTTCAGATACATTCCTCTCCGAATATCAAAAGAAAACGTCTTCAAAAGATGTACAACATGGCCTCCATTCAGCAACCTTGTTTTCAGAAGCTTTTTCTTTTCTATTTATACTAACGCCGCGGGGGGAGGAGGGAAAATTGGAGAACGTTCCGAGAGCGAAATTGTGTTTTCCGCGTGTTTGTATGAAAATGAGTTGATTTTAGCCGGATGCTGCACAAATGTGGCAAAAGGTAGCGTAGCTTCCTCAGCACTAATTAGAGCTCCCTGTGCTCTGCAGATAATGGCATGTCTTGGGGGTTGCTGGTGGAAACCATCAAAATTCTGGAAAAGAGGAGAAAATCAAACCAACAAACAAAAAAAAAACACCCTACCCCTTGCATGGTTCCGTGCAAAAATGACAGTTGGACGTAATGTTCCATGGATGACTTGCTGAATTGAGATGATTTGAATTTCATGTCCACGATTTTTTTTTTCATTTCTCACCTTTCTTTTTTTCCACAGAAAATTTCATTTTTTTTAGCACCTAGAGAGTTGCACTAAATGTGATTCTGTAATGCATTCCCTGTTGAAAAACATGAGGCAAACTAAAACCATGACTACAAAAACAGTTCTGAAAGGACGCAAATAAAAAGTGCTGAAGAAACTTTGATGGGTAGAAAATGTTGGATTGGTCCCTCTTCAATTTTAAAGACAAAATACAACACAATTACCACCTGTTGTTTTACTAGAAATTCAAAAGAGTATATGACACCAGCTAAGAAACAACACAAATCATTTAGAAGGGACTTTTTGTTTTTTAAAATGTTATTATTGCCAGTATTATCATTTTGCATTTCAATAGGGTAACAGAGTAACTGGCAAGTACAAAATTTCTCTTTTTATTTATATATATATATATATATATATATATATATATATATATATATATATATATATATATATATATATATATATATATATATACTGTAATTTTTTTTATTAATATTCGATCATTCTTTGAAGGTCTAAAAAAATTACAGTACATATATATATATATATATATATATATATATATATATATATATATATATATATATATATATATATATATATATATATATATATATATATATATATATATATATATATAGTATTTTTTTTATTAATATTCGATCATTCTTTGAAGGTCTATTTGTCCAGGTATTTATTTCTAGCAAGTACAAGCAATAAATGAACATGTATTATAATGAATAGGGATGGGTGAGTATTATATCGATATTATATCAGGTCAGTCAGTGGTAATTTCAAGGTATCGGTACTCGCCATGACAGCCGATACCAGTATTCCTTGAGAGTAGTTTTAGAAGAAACTTTAGAGGAAAAAAAAGTGCCATTAATTTCATGAAGTATTAAGGAAATTGCAATAATGGAATATTTAGATATTTCTTTAAAAGAATCTGTCCATTTTTTGTTTCTTGTTGACTTTAGGAGATGGTTTGTATCAAAAGCATTTTCTAGCCCATTTTGAGGGGCAAAGATATTGTTTCAAAATGCACAAATTTCTCTTGCCTGACCGGTTCCTCAGCATCTCTATGCCTCTGACTGTAGAATCACCACTGATAAATAGTACTAGTGGTATCAGTACTTGGTATCGGTATTGATGACTACCCAAGAGCTGAGTGCTCACACTGGTATCGATCTGATAAATCAAATCAGATTAACTGTACATTTTTTTTTTGTCTTCCGTTAAAACGAAGGCAAACATGAATCAAACATGAATATTAATTTCGCTTCTTGGCCTTTTTCATCGATTCTTTCCTAGGTCCACCAGGTGTCCCGTCACGTACGTCGCCCCATTCCGTAAGAAGGAATCCTTCCCGTCATTATGGCCTCCCTTTCAATCACTGTCACTTAATTACTGTGGATGGCTAATGGCGGGCGGCCTGATGTCTGTTCCTGTCTCCTGGTTCAATCTCCTTATTACCTTGTGAGCTTTAGCCTGCTGTTTGTCATCTGTCATCATTAAGAAGAGGATGGAGTCACGCAAAATGGCCTCAAGCACATTGAAAAAGATAACCGTGTTGGGGGGGGTGACATTTGCTTGCGCAGGTTAGGGTGGTGTAAACGCAGAGAAGATGTGAGTCATCATTTGTGTGGCGGGAGAGAAGAGAGTTTCACATACAAAAAAGTCAATAAAGACAAAAAATGGAGCATTTTCATTTGACTTAAGAGTAAGTGCTTTTCAATAAACTAGAATATTAGAGGAAATATTTCCTTCCAGCCCATAGACTATTCCCCCCGCCCCTTTCCATCCATTCCTCGCAATGCAAGTTTTCTTAAAGGGCCAGACTCGTGTTGTCATTCTCTCATATATCCGCTCACACCCCTCCCCCACATGTATGACAAGCAGTGGTTTCGTTTTGAGCAAAAGCCCTTTCATTTGTGGCTGAACAAGACCGAGTATTAACAGGCTGTTATACTGCTTCACACTCCATGTTAAGACTGAGCGCGGAAGTGTTAATGCAGCACATCGGCTGGGCGCTGCTATTACGTGAAGGTATTTTGGAAAAAAAAAAAAAAAAAGTACCCAAGTTGCAAAATGTGAAGCAAAAAGTGGCAAGTGAAAAAAATGACCATTGCAGGTTGTATCGGTCATTTTCTTTGCAGATGATAAGGAATATATGCCTGCGAGCATAATATTGTCTATCTACATTGATTGTTATTAGGGCCTGACTGGTATTTTTTTCTGCCACAAATCGGTGTCAAAAGTGTGTCAAATCGTGACATCCAGGGCGATTTTTTCCACAACTTCCTCGCATTGCTTGTAAAAATTAAGATTTGCTGTGTTTTGAATGACCTGAAATTTGGTTTATGATTTCGGTCTCAGGAGAGAAAAGCAAAAAATAAGACAAGCGCAGAATATTGCACCCGATCGTGCCATTTTTGGCAAGAGTGTAGGGGGAGCCTATTTGCAGAGTGAGAGTCGCCTCAGAATGTCCAAAGGTCCTTTGGGGACAACTTGCGACAGACAGGGGGAGTCATTTATTGAATCCGTGGCATGCCCGACCCCGTCTTCTCCTTGTGTGTCTACACACGGACGCGCAGCACAGATTTGAAGAATGCTTCCTGCCCTGCCTATCAGCTGCACACTTGAGGAATCCCACAAAATACAAGTATTGATCTTCTTTCTTTTCTTGTTGTTTTTTTTCCCCCTTCTTGATGCACACTGAGTTTGAGGTGCAGAGTGGGTTTGAAGGTCATCTTTGGGGTGGCAAATATTCCACTGCATCGCGATATTGATTTGAATTTGATTCGTTATCCAGCTCGAATAAATATGCAATATGAACAGTAGTGCTCATATCAAAAATAGCCTTCATTGATATAATGGATCACTGTCGTACAAAAAGTGAGCAATGTTTGCACTGGAAACAAAAATGGAGCTAAATATTATCTTAAAGCTATTTTTAGAAATGAAAGTTTTTTTTAAGGGAAAGAAAGACGTATTTTTATATTTTAAGATTTTTTTTTGCTCCAACCGTTTAAAGGAGAAAACAATTTTCAGGTGGAATGCAAGAAGAAAGCTGAGAGTCTGCTGCTCTCTTGTGGCGAATCGTAAAATTGAAACGAAAAGGGTTCTTTCAAAACGTGAAAATACACATACAGTTGTGGGCAATTTTGTAATTGGATTTTTTTGCAATCAAAGACTAAGAGGCTCCCCGAAAAGTTTAAAATTGCTCCAAAATGTATTTAAAGTGTAATAACTGAACTTGTATTTAAAATATGCAGAGCTAAACATCTTATTATTAAAATGATTATCATGTGTTCCTCTAATTACAGTTAAGATTTATTTTTTATTTGTTCAAAATTCGGTCCCTCCCTCTGTTTGTATGTGTGTATATATATATATATATATATATATATATATATATATATATATATATATATATATATATATATATATATATATATATATATATATATATATATATATATATATGAACTTGATCAGATAATGGATGGGTGAACTTGATTATAAATATTTTTGTAATTTATTATATACAACAATAAACTAAATTAGAGAAGAATTTAACTACTATTATATTCAAGCATATATACATTAATTAGTTCATAATAAAAGAAGAATGCATTCAACTTTAGACTATTTTTCTTCAATTTAATAGAATTGATTAACTGTGTAGTATAAAGAATAAACCTCAAACTGAGAATGAAAATATGAATTTGAGTGTTATTATATTGTCAGTCTACATGTGCTGCAGCACCTCAAGTTTTTTTTTTTTTTTAGCTTGTTAATGACATTTTTTAAAACTGTGTGTTAGCATTGAGCTTGTGGACTTTTGTAAAGGGGAAATGTATGAGGTTGTTCTAAATATTTATTAGTCTCTCTCCCTCTCTCTTTCCCTCCCTCTTTTTCTAAGCACTCCTCTCTCTCTCAGAGATGAACTCACATGTGCAGGTCAGCATAAGGCAAGCGATTGCAGTTTAATATTTAAGCTTCCCCTCCCACCTACTCGCCCTGCGTGTGTTTGAGCAAACATCAAAGCCGGCAGTGAGTCACTTGAGAGAGATTGCAAACGGCTGGGCCTAGCGAGCCCGCCGGACAGACTGGAAGTTTTGCTGTCCATATCGGTTCCGCCAGGGCAGAAACTCAACACCTTGGCGAGACATGGAGAAGGCCTGAAGGTAAGCAAGTTTCCATTGTTACATCCGGGGACATTTTCAAGTTTGTTGCTGTTTTGTTTGACACTTTACGACGAATGAAAGTTTAATACCATTGTGTTAGAACGTAGCTTTGTCTGATTCTTTTCAAACAAAAATTGGACTAGATCTTGATAGAGAGTTTTAATTATATGAGCTGACTTCAAGGCAATTCCATGTATTAGTCCAACGGCTGGAGCTCAAGTGTCACATTGTTTCCACTCATTTGCCTTGATATTCAAAAGTGTGGCTCCAGTACTACTAGTGATGCATTAGTGCCCTCTAGTGGTGAGTGGAAAAAAATAAAAATGCAGTCCACTTTCCTTATTGACCATACGTTACTTACTGTCAATTCGGTTTTATTTCATTTGTGTCGTTGGTTAGAGTAAAGGCTTTTAAATGGTAATGTTTTAATCAACTGTTTACATCTACGGTTGAGCTTTTAAAGTGTGGTTTTAAACTTAGGTTAGGGGCTTGGGTTAGGGTTTCAAATCAGGATTTTCATGGTTTCATAGTAGGGTTTCTGACTTCAACTGATTTATGGTTTCAACGTTTAGTTTAATGTTTCAAAATAGGATTAGGGTTTCAGAATGGGGGTTTAAACTTTGGTTAGGATTTCAAAGTAAATGTTAATCTTAGGACATGGTTCGGGGATAAGATTTCAAAATAGGATTTCTAAACAGGCGAATGGTTTCAAACCAGGGTTGGGGTTTTAAAGGAGGGTATTAAACTAGTCATGTTTCCAAAGTAGGGTTTTGAGTAAGCATTATGGTTTTTGTGGGTTTTACAATGTCGGGTTAGGGTTTCAAAGTAGGGAGTTAAATGTAGGTTAGGGGTTTCTAAATTAGATTTAAGGTTTCAAAGTCAGGTTTTAAATTAAGTTGGGGTTAAAAAAAAGTAAGATTTCGAGCTAGGGTTAGTGTTTAGAAGTAGGGTTTTGATTTTGATTTTTTTTACATATGACACATATGCCTGTATTTATACTACTCATTATGGACAATGAGTTGCAAGTCAGGAAAAGACAGATGCATTCTCATCGGACTTTCTTGTTTTCATCCTTCACAAAGAAAGAATTTCTCTTCATGATGCACAGTCGATAGAGATAAAATGAAAGCAAATCGCCTAAATTGCAAAGTATTTGCCTCACTTTCTGATCTGTGTCAAGGTCAGATGAGTAAAAATGCTGTTTTGGTTCTGAAAGCAAAGATTTGATTTTTCTGCTGCTCATAAAGGTGGGTGAACTGTACTGAGATGCTGAACCGAAAAATCCTAACAAAAAAAGGCTTGCAAGGTGTTGTGTTGAATTTGGAATTTCTGGTCAAAGGATTCCACCATAGTCTCATCATACCACAACAAAACCTTTTGTACTTTTTGTAGTTTTGTTTACACTAGGCTCTATTTTTTGTGGTGCCTTCAATTACTCAAGATTTATATTGTATATAGACATTAGACGGTAACATCCTCTTGTTGCGTCATGCCTTTTTTCAGTGAATCACAGACCTCAAACCACACTATGAAGAAGCCAACTGAAGCGCCTGTGTGGGTGATGCACACGCCCACAGGAGAAAGCAGTACCGCTGATGATGAGTCCACAAGTAGCACATCGAGTGCGCCGCCTTACGTCCAGAAGGACAATAACGACACAACGGGGAGTTTGAATAAACTGAAATCCCTCCTGTCCAATTCATGGGGCAGCACCAGGTGGAAGTGGAGAAGAAACGGTGCAGATGACTCTGAAGCCAGCAGTAGTCAGATTAAGATCCTCCCCAACGGAACCAGGGTGAGCCCTCCCGTTAGCCCCTATACTGAGCGCAGGAAATGGGACGAGACCCCGGAAGAGCCTTTTTTCAAAGAAACCAAGCGAAGCCCAAATGAGGATTCTCTCCTCACCAGCATCCATCCCGTCGAGTACTACGCTGAGAAGTTGGAGGTATACAACATGAAGTACTCTTACATGAAGTCTTGGCCGGGTTTGCTCCGACTCCTGGCTGGCGTGGAGCTTCTATTCGGGGGCGTGGTTGTAGCTTGCGTCATCGCCTACGTCCACAAAGACAGCGAATGGTCCCACACGTATGGACAGTATAACGGCTTGTACAACAACGGACTGGGCCTATCGGGATACAGCTACGGCGGACCCATGACTCCATTCGTGGTGTCTGTGGCGGGATTGTGTTGGATCATGACTATGATCCTCCTGGTGTTGGGAATGACCATGTATTATCGTACCATCCTATTGGATGCGCCCTGGTGGCCTCTGACCGAGGCCTTCATCAACGTCACGCTGTTCCTCCTCTACATGGCGGCGGCCATCGTGTACGTGAACGACTTGAACCGCGGGGGCTTGTGCTACATGACGATCGGCATCAACCCCATCGCGGCTGGGCTGTGTCGGGTGGAAGGGGGCCAGATGGCGGGAACCGCTTTCATCTTCATCAATATGGTCATGTATCTGGGAAGTTTTCTGGTCTGTCTGAAGATGTGGCGGCACGAGGCCAGGCGCAGGGAGAGGGTGGACTTTGAGGACCAGGGGACGGTGAGGAACATGTGTGGCTTCTCAATTATGTTTTTGCATAGCCCGCTCCCAAGGAAAGAGAAAAAAAAACATTTCACACCCCCACTTCGTGCACCACAGTAACTTTAAATGAGGAATTTTACACACCTAAAATTGTATCCTTTTTAACAATATAAAAAGATGAAGAAAAAAACTTTTAAATCAACCTTCAGCAGGGTTTGTACTGGTTTCATCTAATTCTGAATCTGAAAAAAATAGCTTAAAAAGTATCAAAGTGCCTGGAAAAAAAAATAAAGTCAATCCTTATTCAAATTTTAACCAACACCAAATCTGTGACATAACTGGGCAAATTTGACATACCACACATTTCTCCCTCCATCCACTTCGTCGGCATATCTCTTTTCTTTTCATGCCCTTTTCGTCTCACACTCAGCAAATCCAAAAGCTAAAATGCCACTTGTGCATCACATCACCAAAACGCCTGCCAAGTTATTTTAATGAGATTTCTTAGATTTATAATAGGTGACATTAGCAATCACACTAATGAAAGTACACAAGTCAAAATCATCAGCAGAACAAAAGGAGGGAGAGCAAATCTGATGTCATTTAATGTCAGTCAAGACAATCTGCCGAGCCTTTGCTTTTTATTTGGTGTATCAGCTTTTTTTTGCTGGCAAACACTTGAACATCATTTACTTGAATGCATCCTTGCTTTAGTGTCTTCAGGATGTGACTGAAATGGACAAGGTGCCGTAAGTTCTTGCTGTCAGGCGTGTACAAACGATTCATGGCAATTTGAGTGATCCTCCTCTCCCGATAATTAAATGTAATGCCCCAATCTCTACTTTGAATATGAACATTAAAGAAGTGACTACTGAATTTATACAGTTATCAGTAAGTAAACTGGGCTACAATTGTGTTTTTTTTTCCTGCTAATTTTTTTTCAAACTGTAGTTTTATTTCCTTCTTAGAGCGGATTTGGTGTTTTTATTTTTATTTTATTCTATTTTGTTATATTCATAACAAATAACATATAATAATAATACACACACATATACATGTATATATATATATATATATATATATATATATATATATATATATATATATATATATATATATATATATATATATATATATATATATATAATGAAATATTATTTTGCAACGACAGCCAAACTTTCGGTATGTCTGTCAAGCACAGTTCTTCTAAAACCAGCCAAGCTGATATAAATTCGTTAAAAAGCACAAAAAAAACAAAACAGAAAGCTCTTGTAATATATCACTGATCATAACATAAATAAAAATGAAACTTTTTATTATAATAGGATATGATGTTTTGCTAAGTAAAAGCACACATTTTGTATTTCATTCCCTTTTGTTTTAAGCTGATTTTGTTCATTTTCGTTATCTTTAACTTTGCAGCTTAAAATAGAAAAACTATAAAGCATAGAAGTGGGCGTCCATTGAACTGAAGGCAATTGTAGTAAAAATGCACTGTGGTGCATTCGAATGTTTAGAAATTCAATATCAAATTGAATTTCATTTCATCTCGTATCTTAAAGTATGTTCCATACTTTTGTAATTTCAGATCCCAGGCGCGGGTCCTCGCTCCAACCCGCTGGCGCCACCAAACGCAAGGCACATTTCATTCAAGACCGAAACCGACGGCAGAGGGAACGGAAGTCAACATAGGCAGCGTACGCTCACCTCTGAGGTCCACCAGAAGAAATCCGCGGCGGTGGGCATCTCTAAAGTGCACGTCGTTGCAGACTACGTCATGTGAGGCCGCAATTTTCACAACATGCTTATCGGTGAACGCTCCAGCGAATGCTCACGTCTGTCCCGCCAGGAAGTACCCGGACATCGGCCATGTGAAAGAAAGGGAAACATATAAAGCTGTGTTCAATGACCAGTATCAAGAGTACAAAGAGCTTCACAAAGACATCAGCGCCACTCTCAACAAGTTCAATCAGCTGGATGCGGTCATGGCGCGACTCGTCACGGATGGGAAAAGCACAGAGGTAGGATGTGCCATTATTTTGTATCATATTAGTGGTATTGCTACTTGGTATCAATTTTCTTGAGTAAAGTGTTGCCTTGAGAAAATTGAGAAAATCCTAATGCCTCTCAGAGAAAAAATATAAAACGAAGGGGTTTTACTGATTTCAAATATATAGGATGAACAGGCATATGTATGTATACCATATGTATATAGAACAAGTGAAAAAAACATACAAATGAATAAAATATGCTGAAATCAACAAGAAATCATTTATAATGAACAAAAATAATGATAAATAACAAAATAATAAATGAAAGAAGGAAAAAACTGAAAAGACACTAAATGGAAAAACAGTCTAATAAAAGAGGAAAAAACATTTACTAAACAAAATATATAGAATAAACATAGACACTGTATATACCATATGTATATACAAGAAGAGAAAAAATGTACAGCAGTATGAAAAAATACAGTAAATTGAAAAACATGGTGTATAATAAACCACAATAAATGAAAAAAAATAAAAGGCATTTACAATAAACAAAAATAAAGATGAATAAAATAAGAAATTAAAAAATATATAAACAAAAACAAACTATAAAGACAATGCAAAAAAACAAAAAAGCAGTATAATGAAACACTGTAAACAAACTAAATCTACAAAATAGCTATGTAATAATTTGGACTTGAAATTTAAGAGATGTTAATGCCTAAACAGACAGACTGAAAAAAATAAATAAGTGGAAAAACATTTAGTGTAATCATGAAAAATTGCAATATGTGAAAAAATATGATGAACGAAAAAAAACAAAATAAATGACAATAACGCTAAAATGAAAAAAGATGTCAACAAAGAAAAACATCTATAGAAAATACTCTAAATGAAAAAGCAGTATATAATGAAAATCAAACACAAAAGAATAAAACATTTGTAAAAAATTGAAAAGGCACCATTAAGAAATGTATATACATTTAAAATCATAACCAATACTATATATGCTAAATAAAAAAAATTATGAAGAGTTGAGTACTCATACTTGTATTGCCGTAAAAAAAAAAGTTTAATAGAACACCCCTGAACAGAATAGGCTGATGTTATGTTTTATAGATAGAAAATATGATTTGTATATTAAGTTACGAATCATTTGTTGATATTTATTTCTCTAGGAGCGAGAGAGGATTCGAAACATCGTAAAGCAGTATGAGCAGAAAAAGAGTGTAAGTGATGATAATAATGTGGTCCCCAGCTCATTTCAAATTTTTGCTCAGAAATCCTACTGGCTGCTGTGTCCATTATTTGTACAACATAAAAAATTAGTAGCAGGCAAGATGGCAGCTAGCAGAAGAGAACAATTACCCAATGAATGATTTGAATTTTTTTTTTTTTTCCAGGATCCTGCTTTTTTGGAGAAAAAGCAACGTTGCGACTACTTGAAAGCCAAACTGAGTCACATCAAAAACAAAATTCGAGCTTTTGACCAAGACTTTGCCGCATGTGATGAATAGCAACCGCACTTTGTTTTATTTTTATTAGATTATATGAATGTGATGACGTAATTCAACAAGAATGTCAAGGATGTGCTCTTATTTTTTTACAATTGTATGTTTTTGTTGCACTACCACTGTTGGCCATTATACAACCATATCAGCGTGATGTACAATGTGTCTTTTACTTGTGTTTTGTTGCCCTTTTTTTGGAATGTCAATAAAGTTCTATGTTAATTTATTTGTGAAATAAACATCATCACAGTCACTATTAAATTCTTTCTGCTCATTTTGGGATGACAGATAAACAAAAGGAGAGTTAACTACAGTATATATAGATTCTAAAAAATATAAAATAGATAAGTTAATTCATCAAATGTCACTCCTGTACTTACAGTATGTATCGAAAAAAAATTACAATATTGTAGAAAGGTTCACTTATATCATTTCAACTTGGCAACATTGAAATGATGTTTTGTAGCTTCCTCAAGGTATTATTTCATTTTAAAGGGACTCAATTGTAGAATTAGAATGTGTCATTATCTCAATTTTCATTTTCAGAGATATAAACCTGAAAATGCATCACATCACACAGATTTTTACAATGAGAGTGCTACTGCACCCCCTGGTGCTGTTGATTTGCAATTACACTTCACGTGGCAAACTCAAAGCCTGTTCCCTCAGGGTCATACCCGAAGTTTTTAAACAAAGCTCTGCGCAAATCAACATTTGTAAACGCCAACAATTAATTTGTTTTTTATCATTTTTATTATTTATTAAATCAATGGTAACTAAAATGAAGGGCCAAAAAGGCTAAAAATATTAGATTTTAAATCCACTGAAAATTGTTAAACGATTTGTCTATTTTAAGGTAGCGTATGTGTGGATTCTCAAGCCATGGTGTCATAATTAATATTATTATAGGCATATCAATTTTGAGAGGAGTAAATATGCTGTCAATGAATGTTACTTTTGCCTTCTGAGCAGTGCAGTTATTCCACATCCACGTGTCGGACTGGGGTGGGTTGGGCCTTGGGCTGACTGTGCGGATCGTGTCGACGCTGGGACGCAAGCAGTGTGGCAACGGCTCCACAGGCTGCGCAAAAGAAGGAAGCTTACTGTGTTTCTTCCATGTGTTTTTTGCTGTGGAATCATGAGAAAAGAGCTCAAAAAAGCACCGTGCGTGGTGTGGAAAGAACCTGAAGACTCAGACTGAACTGGACGAGTCCACAGTTGAAAGTTCAGGTAAGTTGCTTTGTTTTTGGGTTGAATGTCAAAGGTAGTTTCAAGGCTAGTTTGCGTAACTTCTGTTAGTATGACTTTTGAATGAAAGGCCATAACTTCAACTCACTCTGATAGTGTCCATCAAAAATGTATTGTCTTTTATATACTAAGTAATGATATGCAAAAGCAGGAACTTTATTGTAGAATGGATTCGATTTTTAGTCTCGCACGTCTTTGGTTCATAAACAAATAATGTCCATCTCAAATGTAATTTTAATTGAGTGTAACAGGCAAGTAATATTACTTTTAATACTTTATATTTAAACATTCCATTTGAACTCAAAACAATTCAATTGCCTAAACTACCCTCGTGACTAAAAAAAAATTTAATTTAAAGAGGAAGTCAACCAAAAATGTTCCTTTTTAATAGTCTGTTCTATTGTTGTTCTATTCTAATGGTCTGTTCAATAGTCTGTTCTCACGACTTACTTGTTTGAGTTTCGTTGTGACGTTTGCTAGCCGAGCCCGTGACGTCATTTTCAGTCGACAGCATGAATAGATTGCCCTGGTTCCACAAACACAACATTGAGTATTTTGCATTTGTGGGGCTGTATAGAACATAAAAAAAAATAGTGTTCTTGTTTTCATGCACTCTCGGTAAAGACTCTCCGTAACTAATTTCAGTTAACTTGCAATGATGATAGTCTGTAAATCCAGATGCATCAATTCAACATTCTTCCTTGGTGTTATAACTACTTTCTTATCAGCCAAGGCTTTGGCACCACATTGTGGCTTGTTAGAGTATTACATAAAGAGAACACAAGGGGAGTTTTTATATGTTACAAAAACACACAGATGTCTGCAATCAAATTGCAATGCGGCCCTCTGAATTATTTATTTCATTGAATTGGGAGGTGCTAAGAGATTTACACACCCGCTATTGATCAACAATCAACCCTTCCCACGCTTACTAAGTTATTTGCTGTTTTTCATGCACTATACACAAAGGTAACACACAGTCGAGGAAGAAACACATATTGCTTCTCCTGGCAGCAAATACCAAACATGAATGCCTTTACCTCTCATCTGTCTTGGGTTTGAATTATTAAAAGGCTGTTTGGTTTGAGTTCCACCAGAGACGTGGATTGTGAGGGCCAGTGTTACCTGAGAGCAGCTTCTGCTTAATCAAAAATGTAAAACAGAGCAAATATATATATAGTATATAAATAAATGACCATTCTTGATACAACTGTTTTGCTTCTTTCTTCCAGGTGAAATTGGAGTAAGCATGTATGAACCTGGACACTATGACAGCCCCCCTGTGTACAGCCCGCCCTACAGCACCACCTCTCACAGCTTCCACCCCCCAAGAAGCCATTATGTCGGCTACACCTCCAAACCCCCCCACTATGCAGAGGAGAGGCCTCAATACTTCCACAGGTGGTTTTCACCTCCTGGTTTTGTCAAAGTCCTCCACGGAGCCACGACGCTCATGTCTTTCCTCATCTTCGCTTGCGTGGCGTCAACCTTGGTGTGGGACATGAATGGATTTGGATACGGCGTTGGTGGTGTTCCGGGGGCGGGGCAGGGGTACTATGGAGGTAGCTATGGGTACAGTAGCTCCTACATGACACCGCAGTCTGCCAAGGCCGCAATGATATCTATGGCAGCCATCAATTTCTTGGTTTCACTGGGATTTCTGGTGGCGGGTTTCTCCCGTTCGCGAGCTGTGAGAGGATCCGGCTTCTACCTCGCGGTGTTCGTTTGTGACATCATCTTAGCTGTCCTTCAGGTAAAGCATGTGCATAAATCCAGTCAGCTGCTTTCTTCGCTGCAAGACCTCTTTAGGGTCATGGGCGGAGGTGGTAGAGTCACAAAACATTGTATTCAAATAAGAGAACTTGTGCTTATTCGTTGTTCCGTGAATTAAAACACCTTGTCCAGGTCCTGGAGTATCAAAGCACACCCAGATCAGACCACTCCTACCACCATGTTAGCCTGTTGGGATGATTAGTATTATGTGATTATTATGATTTTTTTTTTTGTACGAAAGGCCCGATTATATTGAATTTTTGTCCCTTAAAGGGAAAGACAACTCAAAAGTGTTTTTTTCCATTATGTTTGATGTGCCCCCATCTTTGTAAACATGGTTTTCTGATAAAAATTGCATGTTTAGTACTGTATGAATGAAGTAGCAAATCTACCTGTTTTTCCCCCCCATCTCAGGGAGCAGCCATTTTGTCAGTCACTGTCAACTAAAAATTACATTACAGTTGCTCGGGCTGCATATACTGTAATGACCAATCACACCTCAGCTTGAAAACATCCCATGATTGACACAGAAATTAGGTGAGCCATTGTGGTTAGCTGAGCCCTGAGCAACTATCATGTTATTTTCAGTCGACAACATCAGAATGACCAATCATGGCTCACCTGTTTTCTAAATTAGGTCATGTGACTGTCATATGTTGAGGATGTCATCGGTTGTTACCAGGATTTGAGCAACTGTGATGTCATGTTTAGTTGACAACAAGTGTCAAAATGATAGACCCCTGATATGGCGAAAAAATTAAAACCTTAATCCATATTCCACAAACATAATATTAATCAGAATGCCATGTTTAGTCGAGTGTGGGTGCACAGAACATATTATTTTAAAAAAAATGAGATAAATCTTAAAAATCCAAAACAACACTGTACTTTACATCAGCAAACCAGAAGTAACTTCACACGCTGTCCCCGCGAAGCCGAAGCGTTGACTTTCTCTTAATTGCAGGGCATCATTGACATCATTTTTGTGATTGGGGTCAATCCGATGTCTCAGAATTCACAAAGCATGCTGTACAATCCAATCCTGATGATGTGCCAGAACATTCCGGACAGGCCCAGCCTCAGCGGCAGCATAGGAGCCGGGTTCCCCGGGGGGTTTCCTATGTACAGCCAGTACCTGTACCACTACTGTTTCATGGACCCCGAGGAGGTCAGTAGAACATGATAATAGGTGAGGTAGCAACTCAAATGTATGAAATGCTGTCTTTTCTCAGGCGGTTGCGTTAGCTTTGGGCCTGATGGTGGTGTTAGCCCTGTCACTGGCTGCTTTCTACTCCTGGAAGACTCGTAGCAAAATTTGGCGACATGGCAAAGCTAACATCTACTGGGACAAGCCAGTGCTCAGGCAGTCAGAAGGGCACAATGTTCTGGACTGGGTGAGAAGTTTTTTTTTTTTTCAGATAAAAATACTTTTAAAATGGCCATCTCGTTTCAATGCCATGAACATGTGTTTATTGGTTTGTAGTAGGGCTGGGCTATGTACCAAATTAATTCCATTAACTCAAAAATCAAAGATTTCAGAATTTGATGTAAACATGGCCGGGTGCCTTACAAGAAAAGTTGACAATAGATCGTAAATAAATTTCAGACTTCACTACTTTTTTCCTCATGCTTTAAACCCTGCGGCTCATCGTCCAGTGCAGCGTATCTGCGGTTATTTTACCAGCCACCAGGGACTGAAAAGAAGACTGAAAGAAGACAAATATTGAGGTCATAATAGACACAATCAAGGTGATTTTTTATTTTTTATTTATTTTTTGGCAACTGACCATTCCAGTCCATATCAAAATTCCCACACGGTACTATTGACTTTGAGATAGTTTTCATTATCTGAGGCACACCCGGGTTTCACTCTGATTAATCATTAACTAGTGATAGCTGCAATTACAGCACACATTGTAGAATCTCTCGTGACAATAAAAAAAAAGTCTTATGACTGAAAAGATTTATACTTTAAGTTTGTTGAACACATCCATTTTCATCGTGCTTATACACAATCATGAATGCATTCAAATTAACTGAAATTAAAATAGATAAAATTCAATCTAAATGACAACTAAAGATATTATTTCTAAGATTTTTAGTTTTAGCAAATATATGGAGATAGAACCATCATTCAATTGCTTTTTTGAGACACACATGGAAAAAATAGGACCCAAGCGCTGCATGTTAGTAAAGAACTTAACTCATCTCAAAACAAGCGGAAGGTTGGCAGATGTGAACAATTCTTCAAGAAAGCTGCTCAGGCTGTTTATTGGCACCACAAGTTGAAATTTACTGCAAACAAAACAATAAACAAGGCGAACTATTTGATCTCCATGTAATAGAACCACTTAAGAAAGTCCACTTAGCTTAATGCTAACTTACAAGGCAAAACTCCATGGATTTAATTGACATTGTGTTTTGGTAAAATAGAAGCATGCAATTTGTCTTACTAAAAAATGTTTTGGTTTTTTTTGCTCGTTTTAAAGATATTTCTGTTCTTTTCACTGGGCAAACATGATGTGGGTATTTGGTGGAGATAGAGCAAATTAAATTTCGGTTTCTATGGCAGCAATGCACTCTGTGCTAAAATATAAACATTAGGCTGCCAATGTGATTATGATATAAAAGGTTTCCATGCAGACGCCTCGCAAGGCCTTCAGGAGTGCAGCTAGAATGCATCCCCTTTGGTAAACCTCATTATGAGGAGAGAGGCAACAAAATGAGTTGATTCAAACACATCTTGGCCTACATTCTCTCCGTGATTGTGAGGCGGCTTCATTTGGATGCTGGGCCACGAGTGAAGATGCTTTGCCTTGTAGGGGAGACATATTTAATGTATGGCCATGTATAATGTATAAAAGGGTCAGGTTGCCTCTGTAATGTTGTTTGAATCCCCACAGAGAGGTGGCAGTAAATGATTCAATCTGGCCGTCCTGGCAAGGCATCTGAAAAAGTTAGCTCCATGTAGTACAAGAACATGGGAATGGTTTTAAAATCACATGTGCAGTACTTGCTGCAACAAACATGGTATCAGAATTAATGCAATATTACAAATTATTTATGTGCATTACCCCAAGGTAACCAGATAAAAAAAGGATTAAAAAAAATAAACAAAAAAAACAAACAAATAGGACGTTGGTACGTGACCTATCTAGAATTGGGATAAAACAACGAGGCTGGCGAAATCCCTCAAGACTCAGGTCTCAAAATCGGGACTTGTCCCAGTTATAATGAGATCTCCGATCACCCTACATTCACTATGAATTGAAAACTACCCTATCAGCTTAACCCTTGTGCAGTATTTTGTCCAACCCTGTGATCTTTACATCAGAGACATTTCACGGCATTGAAAGAAGACACCAAGGAGCTGAAATTTCACCCAGATAGTGAAAACATGTCAATTGAAGATTGAAGAGTTTTATTGTCATATGTATAGTAATATTATACCACAAAATGAAATTCTTATTCTCTTCACTTCCCTGATCTGCTGAATACATTCCATAATCGAGCAAACAAATAAATACAATAAAACAGCAAACAGAAACAGCAATGCATTCACTGCATGCACAATTCAGTGCTAAAGTAGTCCTCAATCCTATAACGTTCTATTACTTACAAAAAAAGGATGTACAGTATTTGAAAACAATTCCCTTCACAGTGTTGAATGACTCACTTTGTGTTTTTTGTTATCATTCAACAGATTTGAACATAAGCTCAGCTGACTAGATAAACAAGAGAAAGCACTCCATTAGATCATGCTGGATGATTCTTTCCATCCCACGTGAACCTTCATTAGATCTCTTTCACCAGCTGTTTTAATTCCCCATACCGTCCTCGTTGCTCTTTATTTAGAAATAGGTCAAAGACGAGAGGTCATGAATGATGCATTGCACCATATGACGATGGCAGATTATCAGTAGCGCGGTGGTTCGTTGCTTAGGATAGAAATGTTTGCATCTGACTATTGTAATAAAATGCAAATAGAGACTCATGGAAGCAAATTCTACGGTTACATGCTCTCTGTGTGTGCCACATGAAACAATTAAAATACACTTTACTGTGCAAATAGCTTCTCTTTTTTAGGCATCTAAATGTATTTATTTATTTGCTGCTTTAGGTAAACCATGTTGAAGAGGGACGCAGCACCCAGCAGGCGCCAACTGTTGTTATAGCAGAGAAAGTAGCTGCTGACTTTCGCGGGGAAAACAGCGCAGCCTCGTACTGCCATGATTCAGGCCTCATTTACAGGGATGGAAATTTCAACAGTAGCAGGTATTTGCAGATTTGCATTATTTGTGCTCAGCTTGGTAAATCTTCAGTGTTGGCCAAATGAAGCTTTGTAAAGCACTTGTAATATTTTTTTACTCCTTCCTCTATGTCAGTGATTCTCAACCTTTTTTCAGTGGTGTGCCCCCTGTAAAATATGGTTTCAGCCAGGTAACCCCGAACCAGTGCAAAGCATTTCTTGGTGTTAAAAAAAAAAAAAAAAACTGAAAATATGCCATCAGTGTCTGATTTATTACCTCATTCAATGCCAGGGACATATTTTCACGTTTTTTTTAAAGCAGATACTTAATTATTAAATCAATACTTAAGTATATTAAGGACATTAACTTCCATATACTTAAATATTAAATCAAAACTTAAGTATCTAGGATTGAATGTCCAGACTCTTAATAAACCATGAAAATATGTCCTTGGCCTTGAACGAATTCAACATTAGAAACTTTCAAACTTTATTTGTATTGGCCCACAAAAAAAAAAAAGTGTCCTCTTTTGAATCATATAAGAGATCTGTTATCCTAAAAAAACAAAAAAAACAAACAATTATTAATGTCCACAAAAATAATCTATATAAAGTGTCAGACTTCAAAAATAAATAATTATAAAATATTGTCCTAAGAAAAATATTTAGCATAAAGGGTCCTCTTTTAGGGTTATAGTAGAGATCCGTTCACAAAGATAAATCATTAACTTAATTATTCATAAATTTGTCCACATTAATAATCAACATAAAGTGTCAGACCTCAAAAAGAAATAATTATAAAAAATTTGTCCACAGAAAAATATTGAAAAGTGTCCTGTTTTGGGATCATAGAGATTTGTTCACCAAAAAAACAAAACAAAACAAAACAAAACAAAAAAAACTTGATAACTTGACAGGTAACGAGAGGTGGCGTGTGCCAAGTTGGGTCAAACCATTCCAGTATGGAGTACATTCTGGTTTTTCAAAATCATAAAATTGAATAACCTACTGAACATAAAATGTGTTATATGAACTTACATTTTCATTAAATATTTACTTAATGGAATCATTATTTTAAAAGGATTTTTGCATGTTTCTTTCATTTAAAATTTCAAGTACCCCCTGGAGTTCCTTCAAGTACCCACGGGGGTATTTGTACCCCCATTTGAGAACCACTGCTCTGGATGCTCTTCAAAGCAAGAGCACCATCTAGTGGAGTAAAAAACAATTCCAAGAGCTTCATGAAACGTCACTTTCCTATCACTACCTATTTAACTATGTAAGAATGTAACAACAAAGTGTGAAGTGACAGTATCCACTCTTTTACTTTTTGTGTGTATTTTTCTAGCTTGTGTGAGGATAGCAGCGATCATCAGGAAGCTACGTACCCGAAGAGCAAGCTGGCAGTGTGCAGCAGCTCCTCAGGCGACGCAGACAGCGGCAGAAAACACGCTTCAAGGGATCGGAGGAAGCACAGGGACGGCGCTGCTCAAGGGATGGCGGAATTCCGAAACGAAACGCCTTACACCACTGGAGGGGATACTGCTAATGAGCTGGACCAAGACCAATATCTCTTCAGGTGACTTCATCCATACTGCTGTTGAGACATCATTCATTACACAGTCAATGAAGGGTAACGAAGAGAAAACATCCTACTTCTATTTGGATTATTTTATATCTATTTTACGGCTAAATCTTTTAATCCAGCCAAGTTCAATTTGCCCAGAACTTGCTTCATCTGGCTCTTGAATTAAAATAAATCAATTAAAAAAAGCATTTCCTATGGCACCCTCCAGACAGTACCCCGAAATCCTCTCGGATCAGCAGCGCCGGCAGTGCAGGCGAGATTTTGACTCCTCGCTGGCTCGTTATAAGCACCTGTGTGAAGAAATGGACGATATCTGTGACCAGATTCACAAGCTGAGTCGAGAACTGGACTCGCTGGACAAAGACTCCATTAAGTACCAGGTAGGTGCTCCTGGGAACATGTATGCTAACTCTGAGGTCCACATAAAGATTTTATTGTTTTACTTTAACTTTTTAAACATGGTAGAAATGATTCAAAAAAATTTGCAATAAATACATATTGTCTAATGCATTGTTTTTTTATTACATCAAGGATTTCTGTTAAAGTCAATGAGGCGAGTTAAGATTTTTTTTCCCGCACTTCCAATACTATTTTACTATCAAACTTTTATTTATTACTCTTTAAAATGGCGTTACGAGCTGTTTGGTTTGTGTTGTGGGTTCTTTAATAAACACACATACTTGAAAAGAACTAGCTTTATCTTCGAACTTGCTGCATACTCATTCATAACAGGCATACATTCAGAACATGTTCACTACTGCTGGGTTGATGTTCTTCTTCTGGGGGCCACCTACATGTTGCAACACCAGGCTTCTTTACGTACTTGCGCCATCTATTGGGCTCCTAGGTAATTACTTAACTCGGAATGACAATTCAAATTGCTCATAACGTTACACAGGCCATGTCAAAATGTAGTTTTAGTGTAAGATGCGGGCCCCTAAAATGTGGACGGCAGCCCCCAAATGGCCCCCGGGCCATAGGTTGGACACAGAATCTGTAGGCCTTCATAAACATAAACTATAGACTGAGGCGTTTACAAGTTGTTGGAAATGTGTAAATGTATGTCATGAGACATTTACACATTTCCCCCAATCCAATTAAGATGTAAATATACTTGTAATGAATAATATTAAATTTATTCGCCCCAGATTTCATCAGAAAAAAAACATAATTTAAGCCTTTTTAGGACACTATTGTGGTTTCATTTTCAGGGTGTGGCCGATGAATACAACAGACTAAAAGATCTCAAAAAGGTAAGTGGAGCAGCTGTGCAAATAATATGCAATATAAAATAATATAATTCTACATGTCTCTATTTTAGGCACCTGATTATCAAGCAAAGAAGAAGGAAAGCAAAGAACTTCGTCAAAAACTTTTCCACATCAAACGCCTGGTCAAAAATTTTGACCAAGGTCTTTGTTAGTGCAAGGCTGTTAGACAAACCCGATCAAGTTTGTTAGTCACTTTGTTTACAACCAGCTCACACCGATGTTACAGGCACACCTAAGTGAACTTTGCCCTGAAAATATAAAATATATTCAGTTATGAGAAATCACTTACAGTGGATATAAAATGTCAACACACCAATGCTCAAATACCAGAGTTTGGGGATATAATCATTAATCCAATATATAAAATGTAAGAATTGTTCCGATATTAACTCAACTGATGAAAAGAAAATGTTAAAAAGCAGTAACTGGAGTAATGTGGTTGCAAAAGTGTGCACACCCCTGTAACTGGATTTGGTTGAGAACAAACATTCCTCCCGTCAGTGCAATTGGAAAGTTTTGTTTTGGATGGTATGATCATTTCAAATTTTGTTTGTGTATAATTAATGGCAGTATTGATCTTTTTTTCCCACTTAATTTTGTGATTTGTTGCAAAAGACCTCCCTAATGTGGAGCAAGTTGGTGCAGTATCACATATCAGACAGGAGAAAAGATGTTGGGTTTAATCAGATGCATTTTTAATGACTTTTACTGACACGCATTTCTTCTAAATGGGGTTTGGCTAATTCTGAGGGTGTGCACATTTTTCTTTCAAATATTTTAGTTTTCAACTGTTTTTTTTCAGCTCTAGTTTTCACATCACAAAAACTGGCTGTTGAAAAGGGGTGTGTAGACTTTTACTACTATCTGATGTAGACAATAGCAATAATAAAAAAATTTAAAAATCCCCCAGAGGTTTATAACTTTGGTTATTTAACGTAAATTAATTGGAGAGACTTTTCGCAGCACATGCATAGAATTCGACATTTGCGGTGCATGTTGCAGTGTTTATTTGGCATTCGTCATACAGCTGTAATTACAACACTTTTTCAACAAGTTTGAAAAAACAAACATACATAACAAAAGACACACTTGCCATCTTTTGATTCTGTTAATAACCTTGCCATATACATAAAGGTCAAACGTAAGAGGAACACAAAAACTACGAAATCATTAATTGTACTGTGGAGCTAGCTTTTACAAATTTTCAGGATCAAAGCAAGAATCCAAGGATTACGCTTGATTTATGTTCGTTTCTAAAATATTTCATATTTGTTAAAACAACAAAGCGTCTCAAACTACTGGCGTGAGGTAAGTCCTGGTGGTGAATCAGGGGGCCTTCCTTAGACCACCAAGTGGCGGATGTGTGACATTTTGGTATTCAAAATCCTCCTTGTGCAGTTTCTAAATCATCCTTTTTAAAAAGTCGCCTCAAATCATTTACAAAAGCACTCAGTCTTTAGTGCTAAACACGAGTCTTTACGGAGAGGTATTTTTATGTCAATACAGAAACACAATGAGGAACTAACAGAGAAAGCAACACTTGATATTTAAAGGAATTACACAAAGAATGAAACAACTTAGAAGCGCCAAAACATTTGAACATGCAAAGGGAAAACAAAAGTCTCATTGTATTTACACACAAAGCTAAAACGCGTCAACAGAAACCTTTAGTGTTTGTTATAAATATGATCGGACTTGCACCGAAAATCGGTTTTTATTCCTCGTATTGACGTTAACCACCGAACGATCGAATCAACTCCAACGGGTTATTCAATGCACTTTTGCCGAAAAACACGTCATAGTCCAAATTAAAAAAAAAAAAAATCTAGTGATGGAAAGTGAAGCCTTGTGAAACACTTGATATTTTTCTACTCATTTAGATGGTGCTCTTGCTTTAAAAGCAAGTGCAATGGAAATTATTACATTCCCACTTCATCTTTTAAGGTAAAAGTGCCACCTGTAGGAGCTAAAAGATATCACAAGTGCTTCACGATGCTTTATTTTCTAATCACTGGAAAAATCAAAATCAAAATGGTAAATGGTGTGTACTAATATCTCACATTGAATTGATTTTTTTTGTTTTGTTTAAAATAACTTGCTTTCACCTCCAGGATCCTGTGCTGTACCCTGGCCAACGGCAAAACTCTTCTGTCCCATTTTAAAGCCATCTATGTTGCTGCGATCAACCAAGCTAGATTCAGTATCACTTGTTGCTAGCATGGTGTTAGCCAGCTAAGTATTATCATTGCTAGGATAGCATTAGCTAGGCAACAGCGAGGTGTTAGCCAGACAATTATGGTCATAACTTCATTAAGTGAAACCCACCAATAACACGCATTAATAGGATGAACAGATTTTCAAATTTAAGAACTTGGACACGGCAAATTCACTGAAATTCAAATATGCTAGGAACTATTGTTAAAAATTTTTTATCACTAATCAATTTGGTCACCAGCGGTGGTGCTAAAATTTTAGATAAAGCTAAAAGCTATCATGGATGACAAAACAGCCCTAAACAACTCAATGCGCACACAATGATCCAACCTTTAGTAGTAGTTCTACTTCCTGTGCGACTTCATGTGAAATTCAAGTTTAAAATTCCTTTTCAAGTGTTGATTTCATAATTTGCTATGACAACTGTATGATTGACACGGATGGACAAAATAAAATGTGCTTATTGGATTTAAATTACAAAAAAAACTAAAAAAAACAGGATGTCTGAACACAACCTTTGTATAATTGAGACAAAAAAAAATGGGCTGGCAAAATTTGTTGAATTTGGGACACAAGGGTCAAAATCTGAACTATCCTGGTGAAAAAGGAAAATCTGTTCACCCTCGTCTAACCGACACATGCTGAACATGTTTTTTTTAGATTAAAAAAAAAACAAACTTACTTTAATCTCCAGGATCCAGCGCCGTATGCTGACCAACAGCAGAACAAAAGATGGTACTTCTCTTTGGTCCTATTTTAATCCATCTATGGTGGCCCTAGCATCATCCTAGCTAGGGCTAACTTCAGTATCCATTTGACCTGTGGCATTAGCAAGCTAAATATGACTGTTGCTGGGATGGTGTTAACTAGCCAACAGCGAGGAATTAGTCAGCCTTTTTTTTTTTTTTTTTTTTATAACTTTCAATTAGTGAATCTCACTAATAACACACATGAAACCAATTACTATACTAATTTGTCTTTCAGACACAAAGTGATTCCAGGTGGTTGTCAAAAAGAAGGCGGTTTCTGGTGAGGAATATTTACAATTTTTTTTGTTTGTTTAAAAGATATCAGATGAGAGCATTCTGATGTTAAATGAGGTATCGGTCTCTTGTCATTGCTGGAAAATATAGCAACAACGGGCCCTGGGAACAAAATCAATGACCAGCTAACGTTCGCGCACACACAAGAGTCCATAATAGTAGTCTTTTTTTTGTGCATCTATCCGAGGATGAACTTTGGTGAAATTTCCTTGGTTTAACTTCGTTTTGTTCAGCATGAGCCGTTCCACGCTCTCCACCCCCATATTATTTCCAAGTCTTTTTCCAAGAAAAAGGGTCAAGTCACATAGGCACATAGGGCCAGCTGATGGAGCTTCCAGAGAGCTGCATGTCTCGGATGAGCGTCTCGATGGGGGTCTTTCCCACCAGGCGCATGAAAAAGAGTTGGGAGATGAGGCTGGCGGGAACGGCGCGTAGAGCGGGGAGGCGGAGGAGCAAGCGCCCGAAGCGCTGCGGCTGACTTGGGTACTGCATCCTCTCGTATTCCGTCAGGGCCACCTGAGCCTTCTCCTGGAGGGACTCCACGTGGACTGCGTCTGTCAGGCCGCAGGCGTCTAGAGGCCAACGAGGGAGAAGGTTGTTATTTAACTCATTCGCTGCCATTGACGGTGATAGTCATCCATTTTTAAGGCCGCAAAAATGTGGATTGTGGGCCGCAAATGGCTCGCGGACCATAGGTTGGACACCTCTGGTCTATCCTTATTCTGTAACCGCTGGTCACACTGATAGTCATTTACAGTGATACCTCTACTTACGAAATATTGGTGTTCAAGAGGAAGTGTTTAGCGGTTTGTTCACAGCAGACCAACGTGGTATGTATGCGTTTTAATGTGTATATGTACAATACTAGCTGTAGCAAAAGTGAGTTTTATGTTTCTTACTTCTACAGTGTGTATTGTTGGTGGAAAATGTGGATGAAGCGCGTGAAGATGAAAAGCGCAAGACTACTGTAAACGTCAGCGCAAAGAACTCATGTCACTCGTTAGTGGACAAGCCAACCTATCAAATTATACATATCAAAAACTGTAACAAATACATATTAAAATTAGCAGCTCCATCTCCTTAGGGCCGTCAAAGTCAATAGGTCTGGCCAAAGCAAAATTTATCGACCCATCTACGTATTGGGTCAGTGCCATGAGTCGGTGCTTGAGCTGAGATGGTCCAATACGTGGCAGAAGTGTAGCTTAGTCTATTTTGTAACAACAAAGGCTCAGAAACATTTCAAGAAGGGCGGTCACCTGGCGAGAAGAGCGCGATGGCCTTGAGACAGCTGTACTCGGCAGAGTCCACCTGGAGACGGGTCAGCTTGTCCACCTGGTCCTGGAACACCCTCACCTGGTCCATGAAGGACACCACACGCTCCGCCGACATAGGCGACGAGTGGAAGCCCGCCGCGGCCAGCAAGGGCGCCATGTGGAGCGGCAAGGCCGACTGCGCTGCGTTGAGGATGAACAGCTCGCTCCAGCTCAGCCTCAGCAGGGCCACCTGGGGTTCAGCACAAAAGCGGTCTTCAGTTTTCAAATGCATTTGCAACCTCAAGTTCCGCCGCTTCAAAACCAAGTTTGACACAAAGCTAAATCCTTTTTGATGAACACCAACAGTCGGAGTGCATTTTTAACAGCGCTTATACCGTACACCTGTTCTGGTAAGCTAACTCGGAAAAAAATGCTCCATGAGTGATGGCTTCTACTAACCTGATCAGACACTGGCAGCTCGGGGAAATAAGGGATGTTCCTGGCCCACTCCACCGTGCTGAAGAGAAGCCGGGCGGCAAGTTCGCAGATGTTATCGATGCCCATGGAATTATCAGGGCCGGCCTGCTGGTTGTACTGGTGCCCGTAGCGGCTGTTGGGGTACGGCTCGGCCCTCAACAGCTGCGAGATGAGCTCCGACACCGGCTGGCCACCGCCGCTCCCATTGTTGTTGTTATTGTTGTAGAATTCGCTGCCTCCCAGGCCACTGGCGCCGCCTATGGGCGTGAGGGTGGGGCTGAGACTAGGCTGCGGTGGGATGCGACCGCGTTGAACTGCTGTAGTTTGGTTGGGGGACCAAGGGGGGAGGGTGCGACAGAGGACGACGAAATATAAAAATGAAGGACGGGGGATTTGGGAAAGAAGACAGAGAGGGAGAAAAGTTAAAACTGGGTTCACCAGCAGTATATGATTACAGCTGGGTTGAGTCAGTCTCTTGTTAGTTTGATTGCGTCCACCTGTCCTCTTTAACCTGCTAACTTTGTCTTTGCCCATCAACCACCTGCTCCAATTGTGTCCTACCTAGGTGTTCCTTGTTGTCTCGTCAGTTTGGTGTGGATTTAGTTTCCTGTTTTTCTCTCAGTTCTTGTTGGGTCATCGTTGATATTGTCGATGTTGTTTGCTGTCAGTTCCTTGTTTTAATCGTGAGTTATGTCGCTGGGTTTTCAAGAGTCCGGTCAAGTTACCTTGTATGGAGTTTTCAACCTTGTTTTCTGTTTTGTCACCTCTATATAAAATTATTATTTGAAACTTAGAGCAACCTGCCTGCTTCCCTGCTTTTGAATCCCCGCCTACCATGCTGCATCGTGACAGATTGCGCCAATCGGATATGCAAATGAAACCTCCTCAATGTCAGTATTATTCTTTTCAGCACTGCCAAGCAACGGTTATCGAAAGAAAGATAACGCGCTTGCACGATGACCACAAAGCAACAAGTTGAAGCCCTATCAGTCACAGGAATGCTGCTCCGTGGCTGACCCTGAACTCTGACCTCCCCCGTAGACGCACCAGTGCAAAGACAGTTTCTCCACAGGGAGCAATCATGTGTCTCATTAACTTGTTTTATGTTCTCTTTCTGTTCAATGTGAGGTAAACAACACAGGCATGTCAGACCCTATCCATGCTGACTACATCTGGCTTTGGTGACACTAAAGCTGTCAAATTGATAAATCAACATGTCATCGATTACAAAATTAACGACAACTGTTTTAATAATCAAGCAATTGTTTGGTGCTTTTAATTGTCCTGATTTGAGCTTTTCAGCAGTAATTATGCTGCAATCTTTCATGAACGCAATTAACATTTGTATTTAATCCAAATAAGACATTTACAAACATCTGCTTTTAATTTGAAACTCGACAATCGGAGCAGTAACCGAATCGTTTTCAAAAGGTTTGGTGAGTACACCATCAATTCCTCTTGTGTGGCAATGCTTAGTTGTTGTTTGGTGTTTTTTTTCTTGCACAAAACAGAGTAATAGGGTTTGCAAAAAAAATGTTTTTACAATACATTTTAATGCAACTGAAAATTGAATCTGATTATTCGAATAATTGACAGAACAATCAATAAGATAATAATTTTAAAAATATTAAATAGTGACAGCGCCTGGAGACTTGCTACAAGGTACAATATTTGCTTTAAATCAATCAAAATAAAATAAAATTAATAATAAAGCAACACACTAAAGCAAACACTGAAGATGTCATCATTTCATAATGGAAACGATCTTAGTTTTAACGTAAACTTAACATTCATAGCGTTGCATAACTTGCTTAAATGTCACAATTAGCTGATTCAATTTGAAATATGTATGTTTATGTATCTTTCATGAGTCTGTCTATGCACTTAATTGTATTTATTCATTTAATTATTTTCATGCGTTAGATTAATGGATGGTCGGAAAATGGCTGGCACTGAAAGAATTCATAACTACATAATAATTATTGCAAACATGTCCCGGATTCTGCCACTTTTAAAATACGATTTCGCAATTTAGCTCATTTTCAAATGATCGATTTTCAAAAAGATGAATTAATTACACTAATTTGAGCTATGGCCCAGATCAAAAATAAAGCTTAACAAAAATACATAAGAAAAAAATCTGAGAAATCACAGACATAAACCTTTATAAACAACATCACTCAAATTGACTTTATTTCTACGACAGGCAACCCTATCAACGGGGGTCACCACACGGAGTGAATTCCCGTATTGGATTGCGTTTAAAGGGCTTGTCCAGCTTCAACCATTGGCTTAAGGTTGAGAGACTTGGGTGTATTAGCAAAGCATTTATGTCTGCCACCATGACAGAAACTAGATTAAGGCTGCTAGTACATTGCATTGATCGGTTACAGATACGCAGTTAACTGAGCTGCCATAGGGACTTGATAAGACAAGTGATGTACGATTAAAAAATATATATGTTCATTCATTCATACAGGACTATTCCAAGGCAAGTCATGTTCAGTCAGAGCGATAAACTGGCATTTAATTATTAACATGAAGAAACACGGTGTCGAATTATGGAAAAAAACAGCTACCTTCTTTACGCATGCCCACTCGGAAACACTTCTTGAGGCGACAGTACTGGCATTGGTTGCGGTGGTGCTGGTCAATCTGACACTCTCTGTTGGACCTGAAAACAAATCAAATATTGTACTCCTTAATGAGGTGTAAAATAGGCCAAGTACTTTTTAAACTTAGATTTATTAAGTGCAGAAAGTATGACATCTTCAGTGTTAGAAAATATTGGACGTTTGCAAAGGGTCTAAAGACGTAAGTAATTAATTACTTGAGATTATTAAGTACTAGAGTAATTGATTACTTTAAATCTTTAGCACCTTAAGTATTCAAATATTTGAGTACTTTAATATCTACATTAATCAGTTACTTAATTACTTAATTTCACATAGTAATCGATTACTTTAACATGAATTACCTAATATTATTGATTTATCAAGTACTTAATTACTCAAGTGATCTATTTATTTAGTAACCCTAACCCTAAAGTAATACAATAATAAACCTTTGTTTAGCAAAACACTTTGAAAAAATATAAATAAGTACCAGTGTGTGATTAAATTGCTGCTCTCTTAATAAAAAAAAAAAAACAAAAAAAACGTAAAAATATGTTGGGATTAAATGAGTGAATCATTACGGGGGTGGTATTATTTTTTCTTTAGGTGATAATAGGTGTAAATAAAAAGATTGACAATGTGTTTTACTTGCAGTATCATAACAATTAGCTGACGGCGAGAACCACAGTTAGGTTTACGTGATTTAGCTATCTGGCTAACCTGGTGTGGGAACTACAAAAATGTCGGCTCAATGCCAGACAGCAGCACACATTTCCCATCATGCGCCTCTTACCTGCACGTGTAGCTGAGGTTACGTCGTACGCTTCTCTTGAAGAAGCTTTTACAGCCCTCGCAGGTGAACACGCCGTAATGTTTGCCGCTCGACTTGTCCCCGCACACCACACAGTCCAACACGCAGGCCTTGTCATCCTCCCCGGCCTCCATGTCGCTGCCTCCCGCCTGAGGAGAGCCGTCCTCATCTTCCCGCTTCAGGTAGCCCTTTTCCCCCAGTCCGTTGGTGCCGCCATTGGGATCTCCCCAGCCCCCACTCACCATGGCCATCGCTTGGTTACCGAACCACCGAGGAAGAGCACGCCGCAGTCAGGCAGCCAAGAACCGTCAAGGTAACATGAATAGGAGCGCACCGCTTCTTATGACGTCGAAAAACAAAACGTCCAAAGGTTTTGAAGTGAGATAGTAATAAGGACCAGGGGGGGAAAAACAAGAGGGAGGGTGTACGGCAGGAAAAAAACAAGAGCAATCTCCTCCCACTTGCACTATGACCTGGAAACAGTCAGGGTGGTGTAACTTTTCAATTTTTAGCCTTGAACTGCCTTTATATGTCAACGTGTTCTTCTTGAGCCGCGACGCAGGCTGGTTCAGCTATCGCCGTCGTCGAATCCGGGCGGAGACCGCGCGGACGGAGTCCTCTTGGCTGTAAACAATGAGTCAGTCCGCTAGCGACTGTGGAGAGATGGCAAAGCTCTTGTAAATGACATGAGCTGATAAATAGAGCGCAAAGATACACACAAACACACACACACACACACACACACACTATATATATATATATATATATATATATATATATATATATATATATATATATATATATATATATATAATACACACACACACACACTCGCGAAAAGCTCAGACTTTCAAGCTAATGGCTGAAAAAGCAGCACAATCGTAGCGAAGCTTTAACAATAATTCCCTTTTCCACATACTGTTGCTTTGCATATATAAATCATTCAGTGCTTACCTCCAATGGAACAAGAATATGTCCGTTGCTGTAAATCCTCTCCCGCTAGATCTTCCCGACCTCCATCCAGAGGGCGAGCGCAGATTTCACACTCTGCTGTAATCCTCTCAGCGGCACCATCATGACCCACAAAGTGAAGCTATTCCACATCATTTGCTCCTGTGGCTAGAGGCTTAAAGGACCAAAAAAAAAAGAGGGTAAAAACACAGCTGGACTGTCAAGTTGACCTCCAAAATAGACACGCGAGGAAGTGCTGTCCTTTCCTTCTTCCTTTCCAGAAGCCTTAGTTGTCCTCAAAGCTTCTCGCTTGCAAGCCTTTTGTTGGTGCTTGGCCACCAAGAACTAATGATGTGTGGCCTAGCTGCTGCTTTTCATGTGTGTGTGTGCGTGCGCGCGCGCGTGTGCCTTCCCCTGTGGCAAGAGGTGGGGGAGGTAAGCAAGGGTGCTCTTACGTTCTCTCTTTCCGGGCGTCCATGCATCCAGTTATCATTCAGCAGAAAATTCAAAGCTACAGACAAGTTGGACGGCTGTGTACGTTTCCATTTTTTCCCCCCTGCTCCTCTTTTCTCCTCTAGCCCATTTCTGTGTTGGACACAGAGCAATAAAGCAGAGCAAGGGAGAGAGGTGAGGGAGGGAGTGAGGTTGAGTGTGTGCAGAGGGGGAGGGGTGCGTGTGTGTGTGTGTGTGTGTGTGTGTGTGTGTGTGTGTGTGTGTGTGTGTGTTCTGAGGGATTTGACACTACTATTCAAGCCCTGTGGTTGCCATGGCACTGGCTGCCTTATATGGCCATTGGAGTCAAAGAGCAAAAAGAGTGGGCTGTGTGGGGCAGCACACAACACACACACAGCAAGAATGTGGAGGATCTCTGCTGGGATGCAAAGAGCATGACCCCAAGGCCTTAAAACACACGCACATAAACACAATGCCAGATTACTCCCTGCTACACAACACAATATGGCCTTTTGTCTTACATAAAGCTATTCGCCCTCAGACTAATGGTAAAAATATTAACTTTGTTTCTCTGTTTCATATAAACACTATATATGTACGCCTTATTGTACTGCGCTTAAGATGTTAACGTTTTATGGTCATTGCTCACTTTTCAGGTGCTTAGCACACAGAAAGAGGTCAAGCAGACTTTGGCAGCCCAGTGACAGTAAAAGGCCGCAGGTCAAATGCAGATAAAAAGGAGCAGAGCACCCAGAACAACCCTGGATAAGAGATAAGTCATGAATCTGCTTGTAAATGTGCTGATCAGGGGAGGGGAGGTATCTGCCGTCACAGATATGGAGACATGAAAGCACCCTGCAAGACAGACGATGTGCAACCTGTTGTCTTATCTATGTGATGTGATTAAGGATTTTAAGTTGGGACGTACCGATACTTAGTATCGGCATCGGGATGCTACCTGAACTTATTTTAGGGTATCAGTACTCGCGATAGCAGCTGATTCTAGTTTCGGCTGCTCTCTTGCAGTAGTTTTACAAACAGAACTGGAAACTAAAATGAAAAGACAGATTAGAGGTCTAGAAATTGGCATTCAGTTCATGAAATTTAAGGAAAAATGTTATATTGGAATATCCATCCATTTTCTAGAGGCGCTTATCCTCGAGCGTCGCAGGTTTGCCGTTGCCTATCCCAGCTGACTTGGGGCAGTAGGCGGGGGACACCCTGAACTGGTTGCCAGCCAATTACAGGGCAGACAGAGACGAATAACCATTCACTTACCCAATCACACCTAAGGACAGCTGTAGTATGTCCATTACACCTGCCATGCATGTTTTTGGAGTGTGGGAGGAAGCTGGAGTTCCCTGGAGAACATGCAAACTCCACGCAGGAAGGCCGGAGCGAGATGCATTTGAATTCGGGTCCTTCAACTGTAAGGTGGATGTGCTAATCACTGAACCACAGTGCCGCCCATATTCTCATCGTTGTTGTTTTTGGTTTTTGTTTTTTTTTGTCTATAATTTTAAGTCATTGTCCCCCTCCCCTCTTACACTGAAAACACCTTTATGGCATTCCTAAAGCAAAGCTTACCCCCCTAGAGACTACAATACGTGTGTGTGAGACCACAATGTGTGTGTGTGTGTGTGTGTGTGTGTGTGTCTCACAGAAAAGCATTGTCCTAGCCTTTGTGTGGCTCATAGGTCATCAGAGGGTTCTGTTGGGGGGGGAGGGTTAATTTGAATAAAAGTCTCCTTAATTAGGCCACTGTTTGCTTGCTTGTCACTTCTAGTCTGGTGCGCAAGATTAAACCTGCCTCCAGGGGGCAGTATGTCACTTGCATGCAGATAATACAAATATTTGATGAAAAGCAAAGAAGTCAGCCATCGCTAAGACGCTGCAATATACTACAGGTACCTGGTTTTTAGGTAGAATAGAATGAATATGTGCCAGTGAGTTTTGTTTTGTTTTTCTGTTCTGTTTGTATTCTTGTATTTATTGTTAAAAAGTTTATATTGAAACATCAATGCAATTTCATGCTGTTTTCCTCGGCGTGTTGCATTGCTAGCATTGATATAGCACACTTTTGCTAGCCAAATGTGTGTTTTGCTCAAAGGGGACGTCAAGTCAACAATTTTATTTACAATATACCAGTACTCTGGTATTTGGATTAGATCTATGAATTAAGCTGCAAAACCCAACTGTATTTATTGAATCATCTTTGGAGTGGCCATTTTGTCACTTGCGATTGACTGAAAATAACCGCAGTTGCTTAGGGAACAGCAAATCACAGTTTTTGAACATCACATGACATCACAAGTGTTGGTGTGCTGAGAATCGGAATCAGCTTGATTTCAGTTGAGCAATGTAAACATCTAAGGGAGTGAATGAGTTAATGATGAAAAATATATCCAGAAATAACTGATAATACCAGGATATACCTGATAATAATACCAGTGTGTGTGTGTGTGTGTGTTTGTGTATGTATATATATATAATATACACACAAACGCACTGTATATTATGTGTCTCTTATTGTAGCCTCTAAGTTTAAATGCAAAGCCCTGAACAAACAATGTGTATTTTTAGACACAAATGTGGAACGACGGTTCCCCCATGTCTGTCATTCCCCTTCTAGCGGGGGAGTGATGGATACCGCATGGGACAAAAGTGACATGACCTTTGAACCAAGTCGCTACTCGTGTTGAGGAAGCAAAATATTTCTGTCGACGTGCATGTTGAGTCAACACGTGCACAAAATGACACTCAGGCAGCTGCAGTTCAAACTATTTTGACTGCATCTTGCATTGTGTATTTTTTTTCAGATTTGTTAAGATACCAATCAGTTTGTCTGGCGTTGTTTATTATTCTGTATATGCCTTAAAATGTAACAACAGTTAAAGTATTTTCTATGCATTTCTGTCTACATATACCGCGTCAATAATGTGAATGCTTTCAAGTGTTTCTTGTAGGGGGTGATAGCTCAAACCTACAAAATTGGACATTTAACCTCATCGTGTGGCATTTGAGGGCAGGCCGAGCCCTTCTCAAGTCAGCTATTGATTCACTTAACATTTGAGTTAACCTTTACGGTCTGCACGGAGGCCAGTCCCCCTCGCAAATGGAGTCACACCCAGGCACCACATGACTGCATGTCTTAAGTCAGGCCAGCTTGCATCCCTTGAGCATACATGCATGTAATTCAATCTCAGGGTGTGGGCACCCTCGCTTTAACCACTACAACAAACGGAAAGTAGGGCTTTACTTCAATTCACCGTGAGGCGTCTGTGCATCTCTTTTCATTAAGCCCCGATGGCCGTCACTGTTTGGACTTGTCGTGACAGCTTCTGGCTGAGACCAGGGTGACCTGTGACCTTTACAGAAGGGATGAGCCTCGGAACCAAAACAGGAGCCTTTTGTGCAGGTCAAAGGGAAAACATCTGCTGGGTCCAGGACACAGATTGAAGAGGGGGATTAACTGTTTGGCATTTACTGTTTTTTTTTTTTACCTTTAGGCCTTTTCTAAAGCAAATGACATCTCACCATTGACACTCAAATCCTTCTTCTTTTCACCTATTGTTAATTCTCAGCACAGCCTCTCGGCATAACATGAGAAACAGGCGTTAAAAAACAATTAAATTCAAATGAGGAAGAAATTCTTTGCAATATGTCTGCTGCTATGACTATTTTTCTTGCAGTTTGAAACTATACACATCATTTTTTTTACTTTCTGGACTTGATTTTCCCACGTAAATGATGTGGTGGAACTAGCTACCATTTATTGCAGAATCACTAGCAAAATGCGTGGGTTTTTTTTTTCTTTTTACTTCATAGAACCAGATGGAATCATTTGAAGATTTACTCCCCTTTATACCCCAGCTTCAGGCATTTTTTTCCAGCAACACTTTGCAAAATATCCTGGAATATCCATCAAAATATTGGCCTGGCGTTGCCCATTTTCGTTCTTGTGTGTCATATTTTAAATAAGTGATTAACGAAACATTTTTAAAGCCAGCTCCGTTTTAATAGGTTGATGACACACAAGGTAACAACTTCCACACTCGATCTTTGCCTTTTTTCCTATTTAGCACTTCACTGTTTATTTGGGTGTCAACAGAGGCACAGGAAGTATTTATCACTTTCCCTGAACTTCTTCTCTGTCTCCCTATCGTGCATACTACAGAGACGTCTTTCTTCAGGCCAGTCACCTGATGTAGCATGTGGCTGTTGATATGAGTAACCAGCGGCTTCTGAGCAGTTAAAAATTAACCAAACCTCTTTGGAGGGAAACCATGTGATTCCGATTCTCAACACACCAACACTTGCCTATTATAAGCATCAACGTCAGGGAAATTGTGTCAAGCCTGCAAATTATAAGGGAGAATCCATTCTCCATACTTCTACTACTGCCAATGTACCATTTAAATTTTGAACTACTGCACTTAAAACAATAAATTAGCACGCTAACTGTAGTGCTATTTTTTGAAAGAGTATATATGCATTTTATTATTATATGTATTAATATCACCACTGATAACAACAATTTGATAATGCCATATGTTGAAAAATTGGAATGAGCATATACAATTTTGACTCGTCTAGTGATGCAAAGTACTACATCATCATCATCCTCATAATGTACCGTACTGCTATAATGCATTTGTTCCACTCCCAGTCATGAATCGTCTCAGAAAGAATGATACTACTTTCCATTCTCCGCACTATTTAACGTCACCCAAGCGAATTAGTTTTGGTCAACTGCAATTACAGGAAGGCTCCACTGAGTGGCAGTGCAACCCACAGCTGCTTGCCAGTTCTTTTTCCCATTTCTGGTACTCATTTTGGCTTAGAACATTTTGTGGAAGGGCATGCAAATCAAAACATTACATGGACAGGATGCCATTAAACCTGAATGTCCTAAATGCAGATACGTAAACAGTTTTGTAATATTTTGAATGACATATCTACTTAATTTGATTGATTGATTGATTTAAATTGTAAAAGAGTGCCGATTATTATGAGGATTTTTTTTTTTTTGGGGGGGGGGTACACCCCTTATAATCTGTATATATTTCTATGAGAAACATTGTCTATTACTTGTAAATGCAAACTGAGGTTCCTGTGTAAATTATTTTTCTTTATTTGAACACATTTTAATTCATTTACTTCATTAATCATTGTGATTAATTCATTACTGCATACAATTAAAGGTTTTACCCAAATGTTATACACATTTCCCCACAAGAAATCTAAAACTCACTCTTTAAATGAACTCTTTAAATTACATTGCTTACCAAAAACTTGTTGATGAACTTCAGTTTTTCTTGTCTTGGTGACTTACACACACTTTTATCTATTTATCCAAGATAAAAGCAATTGATATATGAAGTAAAGTCTACTTTTTACCCGCCAACAAAATGTATCTGGGTTCAGATAATGTTGTTATGTCTAAAATAAGTAAGTTCAACGCATGTTTTTTTCCCAGTGTACTATAAAACAATAACATACTGCAAAAAGAACATTTCTCTCCTTTTATACGCTATACAGTGTGGAAAAAACACCTCACATCTTTCAAAGTGATGTATGAAGACCGTGTCAACCATTAGCCCATGAATAGATCTTCCAAAAGGGAAGAACGCTGCACTGTACATCTTCCCGACGATGTTTTCACAGAGCCTAAAAACAGCCCACTTGAAATTCAATTGCATCTACACAACGTGTACATCTTGCATTTTCTCTAATATCCTGCGTTTGTTGGCGCCTTTATCTACAATCTAGGACATTAGAAACGTTTGGCCATCAACATCTCCATGAATTACTGCTTCCTGTCCAGATGAGGTCTGGCACGTCAACAATGCCGGACAGGAAAAAAAAAAGTGGTTGCCTCTACTTTTCATTTCAAATGTGTGCGTGGTGTGAACGCGTCCTGTGAGACAGAGGGCAGCTTACCAACGTCATCATGTTGGACTGAGACTCAGTGCATCAAAGAGCCTCCCATAGAGAACAACATGAGCCATTGTCTTCCCGGCGGCTGTGCACCGGAAAACGCTCTTCATGATCCCATAAAAATGTTGTTGGCACATAGACGAGGGCATTTTTCGCACACTGAGATGGATGGCTTTATTACGAGATACGACCCTGAAGGTGTGTCGGCTTTGAATGTTACAAATCTCTGTCTGAAGACATTGTGTTGACCACAATGCAACGTGTACGTATGCAATACATACGTATGCTTGTCTACAATTACGTATATAATAGAGACCACGTGTGATGTGATATCCCAGAAAGACGGGCCACCCTGTGCACCACTTTGTGAGTGATGATGGGAGGGGTCTGAAGTCAAGCTAACTTCCCATCATGGGAAGTGTGTGGCCAAGCAGTTTATAAATTCCTACCCATGTTTACACCTCACCCACAATCTGATCAATTCTCATGTTCTCCTCGGCATACAAAGGAAACGTCTGGTTCGTTTTTGAAGTGTTTTGCGCTTTTGTCAGACAAACGGGCACCAGCCCTACAATAAATGGACATAGCCTCCAAGCTGCTTTCAGTTAAGTCAGCCCCTTCGTAGATGTTCTCTGGATCGCAGCGTGCTTAGGAGGAACTTGCGCTTCTTTCTTCTGGACCGTCTCTGGGCCACCAGCACTCATGTATAGCAGCGGCTACGCTCACGTGTCCAAGGCCAGCCCGCAGGCCCAAAAGAAGATGAAGTATCGATCAAAGGGCAAGAGCTGCGGCTACTACTTGAGGATCATCTTCTTCTTTTCGTCACTCATTCAGTCGCTCATCATTGTCAGCCTGGTTCTCTTTTTGGTCTACGGGAAGACGCAGGACTCGGCTTCAACAACTCGCATACAGGACTTGGAGGAGAGCTTCAGTCGACTTTCCATTGAGAACGTGGCCCTCAGGCAACAGAGGAGGAACCTGACGACCCTACTCAACGTCACCCTGACCGAGAAGACCCGCAACGACTGGGACCTGTTGAGGATTCGACACTTGTCTAACATCTCCATCATGTTTATTCAAGACTTGGAACGGAAGCTGGTGAGTTACTTTGAGCAAATATATGAATGTGATCTACTTGTGTAGTCTTTAGACCAAGACCAATCACGAAACTGCTTTTTAAAGGTCTTGATCTTGTCTCAGAATAATTTTTGATAAAAGATTTTTGATGAAGACCTGTCAAGTCAAGGCCAAATATTAATGCGTTAAATGAGGAACAGAAAATGCAAGCAGTAGGTACGCTGCCTTAACCATGTTGCATGTTTAGATTTTTGATTTCATTGTACAAATTCTCAAACAGCATAGAATCAGTTTTTGTTGCGAGTATACATATAGTCTTTGACTTGTCTCAGTGTAAACCGCTCAAAGTCTTGGTCTTGCCTAGGTTTTGATGCTCTCAGTTTAAATATTATCTTGAACTCCGTTATTTTGATCTTCACCACATATATGTATGTTACACATATATGCATGCTACCTGCTGTGTTTATGTTAGCATTTAGTTGAAAATGTGTCTTTCCAAAGTTAAAATTTTGATTTTAATTTTTCAGAATTGTTAACATTTTCCCTGTCAAAATTGTCATGGTAAATCTTTTTTTTTTTTTTTTTACTCTTTTGCTAATTTCATATTCTTTTTCCATCCCACTAACAGCAACAGACGAATATGGAGCTGATGATGTGCAAAAGTCAGTCGCGTCTTTCTCCGAGTTGCTCGCAACCTCGTAAGTGGATGGATAATTCTATCGTGTGAGCTTATGTATCTTTGTTCAATTCAACTCCAGCTGTAGAAAGTTCGCTTAAATGTGTCTTTCCCTTTATTAGAAGTCTCGCGAATGATTCCTCAGAGTGAAAGTTGTGGGCTGGAAATGGAACAAGTGAATGCTCGACTTCAACTGGTGGAGTCCAACTTCACACAAACAATACAGAAAATGAGGATGGAAATGGACCAGATAGCCAAAGACAGGGACAACCTTAACCTGGAGGCCATCCGTCTAAGAAGGGACAAGTCCGTTCATCTACAAGAGATTGAGTTCAACAGACAGAGATGCAAACAGGACTTTGTTCAATCCCTGAGTGGCGTCTCCAACGTTTCAAGAGCCTTCCTACTGAAGATCGAATCCCTCTTCCCCGCTCACATTGCCTTCCAGCTCACCTGTGAGAAACAGAGGGAGCACCTAGAGCAAATCCGCACCAACTGCACCAGTCTGTCTCGAGAGGTGGAGGACCGGTTCCAGAGGTACCTGAATAATGTAGGTGATCAGATGTCTGAGATCCAGTCTGAGAACAGCCGCTTGAAGGCTGAGAACCTGCGGCGGTCCGATGACTACCGTGTGTGCAGTCAGAACCGCTCAGGTCTGATCCTAGAGCACAGACAAGCCCTCGAGAAGCTTCAGCTGAAACATGACAAGGACTATGAGAGGCTTCTGTTGGAAAAGAAGAGGCTGAATGGCGATATTGACGTCCTTGAAAACAATGTCAACTACAAAAATAAAGAAATTGAAAGTGTAACAGAGCAACTCAGGAGGCTCAACATGTCCTGCATGCCTAAGGTGCGTTTGTGTGCGGGTGTGTGACCAAGGCATTGACTTCCAAATAAGTGTGTTGTTTTTTTTTTTGTCCATGTTAACATGAGTTTAATTTGATTGCAGACTGGATTTGGTGCCTTGCCGGGAGCTGGAGTTGGACAGTTTGGAAGGGGAGGGTCAAATGCTTTCAGCCCGAACTTCAACTCGCCTGGGCTAGGATCAAGCAAACCCATGTCAACTGGGTTAAATCCCAGTCTGAGCTCAACTGGCTCATTACCAAACAGATTAGGGTCAACTGGGTTGGGTTCCACAAGTCTTGGTTCAACTAATTTAGGAATAAACAAACAAACAGGGCTTGGTTCCCCAAGTCTCGGTTCAGCTGGGTCAGGAACAAACAGATTAGGGTCAACTGGGTTGGGTTCCACAAGTCTCGGTTCAACTAGTTTAGGAATCAACAAACAAACAGGGCTCGGCTCCCCGAGTCTTGGTTCAGGTGGGTCAGGATTAAACAAACAAGGCTCGATGGGGTTGGGCTCTTCAAGTCTTGGTTCAACCGGGTCAGGAATGAGCAAATTAGGATCAACTGGCTCGGGCTCCTCAAATCTTGGTTCAACTGGGCAGAAATTAGGATCATCTGGGTTAGGCTCTTCAATTCTTGGATCAGTTGGGTTAGGATTAAATAAACCAAGTTCCACAGGGTTAGGTTCCTCTAGCCTTGGCTCAACTGCGTCAGGATTAAACAAATTAGGATCAACTGGTTTAGGATCCTCAAGTATTGGATCAACTGGGTCGGGATCAAACAAATTAGGATCATTAGGTTTAGGCTCCTCAAGTCTTGGAACTAGTGGGTCAGGATTAAATAAACCAAGCTCCACAGGGTTAGGTACCTCTAGTCTTGGCTCAACTGCGTCAGGATTAAACAAATTAGGATCAACTGGTTTAGGATCCTCAAGTATTGGATCAACTGGATCTGGAGCAAACAAATTGGGATCATCTGGGCTGGGCTCCTCAAGTCTCGGATCAAGTGGGTCAACTTTAAATAAAGTTGGATCCGGTGGTTTGGGCTCCTCAACCTTTGGCTCGACTGGAACAGGATCAAGCAAACTAGGCTCAACAGGTTTAGGTTCTTCTGGTCTTGGCTCTACTGGGTTAGGGTCAAATAGACAAGGATCATCTAGTTCGGGCACTTCGAGTCTTGGCTCAGCTGGATCAAACAATAAACCGACTTCAAGTGGGTCGTCCAATTTTGGATTTAACTTGTTTGGGTTTGGACCAAGCAACAGTAACTCAGGACAAAGTAAACCAGGAAGTGGAATAGGAAGAGGAACATCAAGTGGGTCTTCACTTGGAATGGGAAGGACCAGTGGTCTGGGAGGAGGATCAGGTAATAGGAAAGGCCACATTATTTATTTTGTGTCCCCTGTCTGTAAAATTGCCTGATGAATGTTTTTTTTTTTTTTTAATCTGTGCTTACAGTTAACATTGCTCAGCACCTTCAAGAATTGCAGCGAATTATCAACCCCTCTTCCGCCTATGAGTAAGTATCTAGTTTTTCCTTCCCCTTCTGGGAGCTTTGACAGGGGATGCTGTTGTGTAGTTTACACCGAAAAGATGCCTCTTTACGACTTCTTCTTTCGAAAGAAATCTTGACGTGACCTCTTTTCATCTGTGAAGCCCTTTGAGACTTCGGTGATTCAGGGCTATACAAATAAAATTTGATTGATTGAAGTAGAATAGGTTTGAATGATTTTGGAAATGTGATCAACGTTTGAACGTTTTTGTAAACGAGGTTAAATACATTTGCAAGTTGCAAATACGTTTACACAGGCGCTGCATTCACTGTCACAATGTGCGAAATCTGAAACACACTTAACCCGCAGCAATTACTGTATATAATTTACGAATATACATAAACACAAAAATGAAAAGAATATGAAGAATTTAGGGAGATATTTATTCTGTTTTTCTATAGTTTTTACATTGTTGCTAAACTTGATGCGTCTTATAGACATAACATAGAAAAGACCAGGATTTGACCCTAAAACTAAGGGTGCGGCCTATTACACACTTGCATCCTATATTTGGGGAATTACGGTAATAGAAAAAGCTTTCTTTTCCCATTTGGCATACATAATATCAGTACATTTGAAAATTAAGTAGGCGAACTGATGATTAGTTATCCTCGTGTATTATTATTATTATTATTATTATTATTTCCATGTGGAATTTCTCCAATGTCATCTGGGATGTGCATGGGCAAGTGGGCAAGTGAATTACCTGTGGCATTATGGGCAAAAAAATCAAAAATGCATTGTTTTCAGCATTCATCCAATGAGTGCGTTTTAACATATTTGTAAGCATGTTCAAATGTATTTGTGAATTTGTTGGAACAAGTTTGCCATCGAAAAATGTTAACTCCACATTGGCAGCCCCACAGTGTAAAGGGTTATATGTTAGAGATATGCGTAGAATGTATTTGTATCACGCAGCGATAACATGCATCCGATGTATAACTGTCGTTTCAGAGAGAGACAAGAGCTTTCCAGAATGTTGGGCTAGTCCATCATAACAAGGAAAACTGAAAACGGCAAGGGATTGATCAGTGCCACAGAATTCAACTTCCTCATGGTATTAATAAATGTGCTTTTAACCTTCTCTCTTGAAGATGTTTAAAACTAAAACACACATTCAACAGGATAGACAAACCTGAGCACTTTTTTTTATATACAGAATGTGAAATCTGCCTTTTAATCATGCTGCATATGTTTATAATTGTATACAACTGTGAGAACAAGCCCATGCATGTGCTATTTTTGAACTTGTAAATACAGACGTCTTTGTTGAATTGTGCCCGTCCCTTTTTAATAAACAAATGTACTTGAGATATCACTCCATTCCGGCAGGGAAGTCATTGTTTGTCCCTGCGTGCGTCACCTATTGTATTGCTAATGATCCCCAAACAACACCTGACTTGCCCCCTGACAGTTGAACTCCAGATTTACTGGTACTGCGATCCAATCCATCTACCATGTTTACATTTACCTGCCAACCGATGGGAGGATCCTCCACTCGTGTCCATGAAGACAATACAATCAATTGAGCTGTAAAAAGAACATGGAAATCCACTATATAAACACAATCCAAATACTGTATATCTTGTTAATGTTCACAGTCACTGCTATATTTGAACTAAGTGAGTGTCAAGACCTTTCGTCGGAACTCTGGTGTAGCTAAAAGGCTGACTTATTGATTTATATTGTTTTGTTTTGTTTTTTTTTTTGTTTTTTTCCTCAGAGTACCAGATTTGGCTACTGTCCATTTAGGCTACCATTATTATTACATATTTTTAGCCTGATATCACAATAGCCCTTTTTTTAAAGCACAGTGTTGCCTGGCTTAGCCATTTAGAGCTTGATAAGGCATTTAAAAATAATAATAATAAATAAATAAAACCACGAGTCCAGTTGCCCAGATTTCACTTTTTTGGATTAGTAAAATCTGGATGACTCACTCCATACAAAAACAAGAAAAAAATTTTTTGAATTTTTTTTTTATTTATTGTACATTGTTTAGTGCCGGTAGGCTAATGATATATGCAGGTCATTACCTTAATTTATTAAATAAAAGAAAAATAATCTACCATTTATACTGTAATCAAGTCAGATTAAATATTGACTATGAATACTTTTCATTTTGTTGAGAATGTACAATTATTGTCATTAAACATCAGGTGCGATTTACTGAAAAGAAAACATAAGTGAAGAAAAAACCTTCATATTTACTGCTAAAATGAAAACAATAATAAAAAGAACATGAACATAATAAATACAAAATCCCAATTAAGCAGATGTTCATATAGGCAATTTCCTTCCATTTCCTTTCAGAGAATGGAATAATTGCATAAATCATTTTGAACTTAGTCACAATATTACAAAAACAATAATATGGTTCCTATTTTTCCGTATAAATAATCAGTCATCGAATTCATTGTAATCTGCAAAGATCGAGTCACGGCTGCAGGAATTTGATTTTTTAATTTGACAAGCATTATACTGTTAGGTTAACAATTTGACTCAAAATGATGGTGACAACTTTTTTTTTAACCCAACATTTCATTATACCGGGTATAAAAAAAGAAGCGCATGATGACACAATTGAATTAAAAAAAAAATCCCGATTTGCATTAAATCCAATTTGCATTGCCGCGGAGACCAAACAAAGCGTGCTGTGCAAGCAAAACATCACTATAGGAACACACAAACATCCTGTCTGTTCTTGTGCGAGAGGATGTCTGGAGCCCCCTGCAAGTCCCAGTGTGCATTGCCAATTAATGCTTGGATGCGACTCAATGCAGAGCTCTGCTCCAAAGGATTTCCTTTGTATAATATCAAGTGCTTTTCCACTTATAGACTGATGAGCGCACTGCGGGCGGAGGGGCAAATGTCGCAATATTAAGTATGACGGGGACTGTCATCTGGAAACCATCTTTGCACTCTGGCCTGCGCAACCATGATTCACCCTCATTTCAAAATATTTTCCTGCGTAGTCAGCGTATCATTCCCCTTCCTCAATAACACTAATGTTCTGGAAGGAATTTCGCCTCAACCGGCCTGTTTGGTGAGGCGGTGTACGATTTTCGAGCTTTTCCCGCTAAACAAAGAGTTTCTTTTTATGATTTGGGGTTTCGGGGCAGCTGTCACAAAAAAGGCCCCGTGGCTTGACACCTGCATTCAGGAAGACTTTAAAACACAAATATTCGTAGTGTAAGTAATTCAGCAATTGTGGAAATTAAAAACCTTTTCAGTCTTTGTATGTTATGCAGTAAACCGGAAATGCAGAGGAATGCAGATGCACTTTTGTGAATTCAGCATTTCTTCTAGTATTAGTCAGTAAGTAACCACTCACTGCAACGGTGTTGCGTTTGTGGAAAATGAATTAAGAGAAATCCACCCATTTTTATCCTTTTCAAATGGCCAAACATTTTTGCTATTTGTTGTTAATTGAAAATGCCATCACAGTAGCTAATGGCTCATCGGTTTTCTGGGTTTGGTCATGTGATGTTTGCAAGCCGATCCATGATTGGTTGTTACTTTAGCCTTTACTATAAGTTAAATAATTTATTTGGAAGAGGTTTAAGTCCAAATTATATTTCACTGTTTAGACGGGGCCAAGAATATAGTACCCAGTTATGGATAAAAAAAAAAAAAAAGCCAGACTTAATATTTGGGTCAGTTTGACCCAACCCTTTGGTCTATTTTGCTTGTTTGGTTTGTTTTTTTTTTTGTGTGTTTTTGTTATTTTCAAACAAACGTACAAAGTGACAAAGGAAGTTGGGTCAAATCGTTCCAAATATTTGGCCTCTCATTTTCAGACCCAAAATTGTTTCATTTTCAACTCAACTGTTTTTAGAGTGTACAGTAAAATCTACTCTAGAAATTTACTGTGTAGGGATTGTGATGTCATTTTCAGTTGACAGTCAGTGGCTGCCTTGATTAAAACTTTTCTATCCCATAATATGCTTTACTTAACCCCAGTAGTCTTACCATAATGATATTCAGATATCATAGATATGTGCTTGTGGAATATGAATTAAGCTACAAAATCCACCTATTTTGATCCATCTCAGGGGACGGCCATTTTTCCATTTGCTGGCCACTGAAAATGACATCATCATTGCAAACATGGCTCACTTGATTGCTGAGTGTGGTCATGTGACTGTCGCAAGCTGAGCCGTGATTGGTCATGACCTCAATACAGAGCAACGCCATATAAATCACAATATTGTGTTTAGACTTGACTAATGGGCATGAATTAAACATATTACTGTAAAAAATAAACTTTAGAACAATTCGATCAAGGGAGACATGATTTTAGTATACTATAGCTTTGCGGCCTTTCAGTTTGACGCTGTGCACAGGTCTAAGGGGCGGAAATATTTTTTCCACAACTGGTCTGCAGCAGTGACAATAGGATGTCGACTCTCAGCAGTGACACACGTCATGACGACCATTGATGGGGTCTATTGTGTCGCCGCCTGGCCCTCCACCTTTCAGGCTCTGCTGGTGCAGGAAAGGGAACGCTTGCTTCTGATTACAACATCCTTCCTCACCTGGGCTCGTACCAATTTGACCTTTTTTGTCCGTGCCGGCTAATGTTCTCTTTTGCTCTGACTTCTAATTGCATTTCCTATTTGTTTGCACTGTCTCTTGGTCCCATGGCCTGGCCTGGGAAACCCATTGAGCCGGGAGGGGAACCGTTGCCTTAATAGCCTGAGTGGAAAGCTTTCTCTTATGTCACTTGCAGACCTTGACCTTCAACATTCAGCAAGGAATTGTTGCGAGGAAAGGGCTCGATTGTTTGTTACTTTTTTGATACTTTATATAACATCCATCGGTAGCTTTCGTTCAATGCCGCAGTTCTGCCGTTGGCGTGTGATGTCAGCATGAATTGCTATGTCAACGCCTGAAACGTTTCATTTTTAATAGGCTTCAAAAGTGGTGTTTTTTTGTTGTGTTATTTTTTTTCATTGCCCAACAAGTAGGTGTGTGCGGAAGTGGTTGTTTGTGTTACCGCTCGGTAATAAATGGTGTGCCCTATTGCTGGGTTCATATTCTAAAAATACCGGCATTAAGTCAAATTTGTGAAGTAGAGCTTCATCCCCCTACCATCAACACCCTCATTTTTTAAAATTATTATTATCATACTTTGGTCCTTGTTCATTATATTTTTGCTTAATATGTTTTTTGGGAGGACATTTATTTTACGTTTCTCTGATCATTATACCGTTTTGTTTTATTCAGGTCTTTTTGTTTGACACATTTCTTTATTTATTAGGTGCTTTCATGAATGTTTTTTGGTCGATGCATGCATTTTTTTTTTCATTTATTAGACTAATGTCTGTATTTTTCGTTTGGTTTCATTTATTGTATTTTTTGGGGTTTGTTTTGTTTTTTTTTTTCAATTTTTTTTTAAGCCTTTCAACACATGCATTTTCAGGCTGGCATTAACATTTTTTTCACATTACAGTACTCTCATTTTGATCACTTGGTAAAATGTACAGTGTTAAGTTTCCATTAAAGGACATTTAAAATATTGTTAGAACATTTTGCACAGGATTTTTATAAATAAATCAAACATTTAAATACGTGGTTGTTTGGTTTATTATTTCGATTGAAAGTGTCATAAAAAATCGACATTTCAAGCCCCAGTTTCTCTATGCTAAGCGATTTAGGTAGAATGAATGGATTTACAGGAACTGAAAGTGAGTGCAGTTGCTGCCCTCTCCTGGCTCCACTTTATGCTCGTTTTCCAGCGACCTCTAGCGTCCTATTTGACTCATTGACATTCCGGTGTACACTTCGTTTTGCTGTTCAAATTTGATATACGGCCCGTGATTTGTAAACTATAAGTGGTACAAAAGTAAACCATAATGCAATTCATACTAGTACAGTTAATAAATCAAAATTGCTGTCGTTTGGCGTAATTTCGAAATGTGGTTGGTTCATTATGAACGCAACCACGTGCCCTGTTATAAACTAGTTTGCATATACAGTACAGTATATGCAACCACATGCTTTTAGTTGTTTACTGCTCAGTTGATTTCAGAATCGCTGTGCCATGTTCGACCTCATTTTTGCTTAACTCGTATAATCTCAAAACGTAATTATATGTTTTTACAGACTTAAGGCATTCTATCCAATGTACTTGTTTACCGAATTTTTTTTATCGCATTAATTCCAGACTGCCAATTTCACCTGGTGTCCCACTTGAATGGTTTTCTTATTGTATTGTTTAGGCCCTTTCTTAAACCTTTTTTCCATTGTGTCTTTTTGATTTATTATGTCCTGTGTACAGTGTCCCGGAGCGTCTTGAAAATCGCTTTTAAATTGAAATGATTATTATTTAACATTATGATAAAGGAGTGTCTGGAAATTACACATTCCATCCCAAAATACATAAATATCCCAAAAACATAAACGTACGTCTTTGCAGTCCACACATTCAATTTTATGGATTGATTTACAGTTTTTTTTAACTGTTTGAGTGAAAATTGCTTTAAGAATGAGCTGACTGCAAAAAGAGGTATGTGTCCAGTTTCTCCACTAGGTGGCAGAAGACTAAACCTAATAACACTATCGCTACCAATAAAAACTGAATCTGTATATTTTAAATGTCGTATTGATTTATTTAAAGGCTTCTATTTTGCATCAGCGCTTTCAAAATCTGCATCATTTGTCTCCAGGCTTGCAAAGGCGGCGTTTCCCCTCTGTCGTCACCATCAGTCACGATCCAGACTCCTTAACGTGTCCTTTCCGTGATAATGTTCCCCCACCACCCCCTCATCGCTATCACAAGGTTCTTCACTTCGCATACAATGGCCGCGCATGCAAAAGTATAGTCGCGCGCGCGTGTGTGTATGCGCGAGCCCTCCCTCCCTAGCTGGATACATGTGAGGCAGCAGCAGCATGCATGCGACGGGCGGCGGGGCGACTGACAGCGATGCTGCAGACAAGCAGCGCGGCGCGGTCGAGAGGATGGAGAGGACGCCCGCGGGGGAGCCGCAGCGTCGGACCGACGACCAGCAACAGCAGGCAACATACGGCGTGCTCGGTAAGTGGACTAAATTCAAACCGGCCATGCGTGCTTTAAAGTCAAGTGCGGATTATAGCAAGCTGGCTCATGCTTAGGGGGCGAAAATGACTCGGGGTGGGAGGTGTTAGCAATGCGATGGGACTGAATTTGTCCCAGCAGAACTAGATGTGCTGATAAGAAATGGTGGTTGTTTTAGGTGCTACATGGTGCGCGATTATGCTTCAATAGAGCACACTGAAAGTGGTGGTCCACAGGTGAACCCACATAAAATGAAATAGAAAGGCTTTATCGGTATTGTTTGGTACAACAAAATTGGGGTGTAGCTCCAAGTTTCTATCTACAAATTTTTAAAAAAAAGGAACTTCACTAAGATGCTTTAATTAGGAACGGGCAGTAAATCTAATTAAATTAATCAACGTTTGAAAATCGTCAAATTGAGGTTGTGCACAGTAGTTTACAAAAAAAAAAAATAATCGTGCCTCCATCCACTGTACATGATTTTAAACTTTTTTAAAAAAAATAAAACCTTGAGATAATAGTTAGTTGCGTTAATTACTCTGATTAAAAACACAATCGTTCAGACTGATTGAAAACATCTTTGGGGTCATATATCGCCCAGCCTTACTGTGATTACAGTATTTTGTACCTAGGCCTGCTTATCAAACTTTTACCTGTAATGCCAGCACTATCATGCCACAACTATATTGAAATTACAATCAGGAACAATATACAAGAGCATTAACTGTTCTGGAATTAATATTTTATATGACCTAACAAACATTAATATAAACATAAATCCCATTATACATAATATCAGAGATGCTGATTATTAAAGACGGTTGAGAGGGAAAGCCCTCCCGTGGTACTATATAAACAACAGTAAGGCACACTGGAATAATATAAATATGAAAAATCATATATAAGCCAGCAAAGGCCATTTTTAACCTTCCCATCTCTTTTCTAGATAAACTATTTGGAAAGAGGCTTCTTCAGGCCAGGCACTTCATATTGTCAAGGAAGTCCTGGCTGAAGATGGTTCCCACCGAAAACTGTGACATCCTCATGACTTTCCCAGGTAACTGTGAAGCTTTTGGGTTTTATTTGATCCAACCAAGGTATGTTTCGTAAGAAAAAATATCATGGCGCACCATCAGACAAATAATGGCAAGAAAATGAAATCTTCAAAAAGTAAACCATCAAATATGAAATGACGCATTCAAGTAACTCTTTTGTGAGCCGCCTGTTTTGACAGGGGCTTGTAGACTATTTTTTTTTTTTTGTAAGAAATTAAGGAGAGAGTCTTGGTCAGACAGTTTGGGGACAGTCCTTCTTGAAATGTTATGATAAATCCAACCCTGTCTTCCATGTCCTGAAAAGATTTTCTGTCTTAGCTCACAACCTTGCATAAAACTCGATATACAATTCTTTAGGCATACTCATACCATATACTGTACCCCTATTTTTTGAATCGCAATATATCATTATTGACTTTTTAACATCCAGCCGGCTCAAAGTTTTGTCATTCATGTACTTAAAGTATCTCCACATGTCACGCGTCAACTGGCGATGCGCTATCGGTGGACAGTATCGGATTATTTTTAAGAGTAACCAATCGGCACCTCTTCCGAACTCTTTTCAATATTCTACCTCATCTACCTTGCAGAGTTATAACCTGCAAGCCACTCGGGGTTGCTGACCCATGCTCTGAAGTAACTGCAGCTATGGAAACCACATGTCAGGATGAATTTTCATCAGACTGAATTTGCAAGAGCATCAGGGTAGACGGGCATTGAGCAATGCGGCTTCACAAGTTCTGAGTTCAAATCTGCATCCCTGTATATTATGCATTCACTCTGGCTACTTAAGCGAGGGAAACACTCAATTTTACATGTAATCCGTAAATGTAATCCTTAAGAAAATGAATGGCTTGACAATAAAACAACTCCCCTTCAATAAAGACAGACTGCACCTTCGATTAGTCACCTGCGTTAATGTGAATGGATATTTGACTTGGAATTAAGCCCGAAGCAACAATCGCCTATGTAAGGAAACCTTGTGTATATTTAACATGCAAACAAATATGCGCTTCGCAGATGAAGTCGTAAACCATACTCAACAGGGTGCATACATGTCAGGCCTCCCAAGCAACAGAAAGACTTGCAAAAATGATCGGATGTGCGTCAGAAATCGAAAAGCGCTGAAAGTATATATGTCACCCTCAAACATATGTGCCCAGTCGCGCCAAATTTTTAGACCCTATCCTATTATAACAGTTTAAACTTTTTCAAGTGTCAAAATAGGGATGGGCCAGTACCAATAACAGGGATTGGTATCAGGCCTTGCTTGATGGTATCGGTACACGCGACTGATATCATGCCTTTTGCGGTCTTTTTACAATCGGCAACTAAAGGCATGCATTTGACAGATGCCCATTAAAATACCATTAAGTATATATTTTGAAATGGAAAACGATAACAGAACATTTCCAGTAGTTTCGTGTAATCTTCAAGAAAAACGCTGTAATGGGATAGATATGTATTTCTTTAAAATGATATGTCATTTTTTTTTTGGGGGGGGGGGATTTTGGAAACCATATATGATAAGTACCGGTGATATCGGTACTTGGCATCAGTGACTACTTAAATCACTCAGTACTCATACTTTTACCAGCCAGGAAAAAAAGTGGTATCAAACATCCTTGGTAATCAATAATAATGTATCAATTGTACAAAAACAGTAAGTTTAAAGTATACTCCAGATGTACAATCTTTTTTTTCTGACTATCAAACTGGAAGTGATTTACGCGAGCTGTGGTACACACACTAATCCGTGAAACAGTGTAAATGGCGTTCTTGTGGTTTTCCGTCTCTACAGATTCAATCGATGACCACACACTGCTGTGGCTCCTGAATCAGATCCGTGTTGGGATCCCGCAAGTCAGTATTCAAGTACGGCAGCATAAACATACCCAGGCTTATGCCTTCTTCATCACCACCACATTTGAGAAGTAAGACTCTTACAGGAATTCCGTGTGTTTACATGGGTAATTTTATGTCTGTAGGATGTAGCAAATACATTCGTAGCAAGTGCTCACAAAGCAATGTTTGACGGGCATTGGGATCATGAAGCTTTACTTTGAAAAATGTGACCCCAAAACCTGTAGAACTCTTTGTCTCGTGGTCTATATTTTTTAAAAAAAATCCACAGTTTATTTTATGCATGGCCAAAATGGAGTCCCTCATTGAAAAGAGAAAACAGTGTAGGTCCTGTGAAGTCCTATTTTTTTCCCATTGGGTTTAATCCTGCTGGCCTTTTGTCCTCAGTTTACTGCGGGGAGCGGAACAGATGAGCATGCACAAGGCTGTCAAGCCGCAGTTTGGCGGCGGGATGCGACGCTTCTCTTGCGAAGAGGACAACATCTATGAGAACATAGAAAGCGAGCTCTGCTTTTTTACATCGCAGGTCGGATTTTAACAAATGCTAGTCTATTGATAACATTGTCTTAACATACTTTTCAAGACTGGATGATGCTCATATTCATTGTAACATCTTTTAGGAGCGTCAGAGCATCATCAAGTATTGGCTGGACAATTTGCGAGCCAAACAGGGGGAAGTGCTTCACAACATTTACTTTCTGGAGGGACAACCCATCAGTAAGCATGTTCACTTTTGTCATCCAATCCAAACTTCTGTTTACATGGTACATTTCATTCCACTGAACAATACCAGAGTTTTTAAAGGGCCAGGCTCATCCTGTGTTGTCATCGCCTCATGCATCCGCTCACACCTCTCCCTCAATGTGCGTCCCTGCACAGCTCTCTCACTCACTGCCACAAGCGCTTTTGCCAAATGCCCTTATACATAATGCCATGAATCCGTCAATGTAGCCTGACGAGTAGTGGTTTACTCTTAAGCAAAAGTGCCTTCATTTGCTGCTGAACAAGACCAATTTGAAGGCTGTTAGGCTGAGCGTGGGAGCATTATTGCAGTACATCACAAACTATACTTTTCTCATTCCAAATTCTGTTCTTTTGTCTAGTTCCAGAGCTGGTGGCCCGTGGTGTGATCCATCAGATGTTTCCTCTCCACGAGCAGAGGATCCTTAATCAGCTCATGACATCGTGGGTCCAGGCTGTTTGTGAAAGGCAGCCTTTGGGTAAGTATCTGGTAAATATCAGTTGTTTGATACATCCTTAATAGGTTGAATATTTACATATGTTTTCCTCGATGATGCAGATGATATCTGTGACTACTTTGGAGTGAAAATCAGCATGTACTTTGCCTGGCTTGGTTTCTACACCAACTCTATGCTATACCCTGCCGTCATTGGCTTTCTCCTGTGGATACTTGCAGAAGCCGATCAGGTACTTTCAAGCAGTCTTTCTCAAATGGGAGGTATGAGTACTCCTGAGGGCTAAATTGTGTTAGTGACACGTTTTGCAAAAGGTAGTGTACATTTATATGGTTGCATTTTGATCAGCATCTGTGCGTTTGTCTCTGTTTTGTTTAGACCAGTCAGGATATATGCTGTGTGGTATTTGCACTCTTCAACGTTGTGTGGGCAACCCTGTTTTTGGAACGCTGGAAGAGGCGAGAAGCCGAGCTGGCCTACAGATGGGGGACCCTTGACACCCCTGCAGAATCCTTGGAGGAGCCAAGACCACAGTTCAGGGTAAGCATCAAGGAGACGGCTCTGCAATCATTTTTTCTTATTCAATTGTGAGAGTGCCTGTCATCAGAGTCATGAATCTTTCGAAAAATGCTTTTAGTTCAACAGATGATTTGAGGTGATGCAATGTGTTCATTAGTCTGTGATTTAAGATTTAAAAAAATAAAAACATCAAATTGAGATATTCCCCCACGACTGAAATTAGGGCTTGAATGAGTTAATTGGATTACTCGATCATTTTTGATGAATACTTTTAAAAACACATTTTTGCCCTTGCTTTTGACTGAAAATGGCATCACGTGAAAGCTAAGGTAGTGACCAATCAACCGCTGCTCATCTTATCACCTGACCAACAGGTGAGCCATGATTGGTCATTACCTAAGTTCTGACCACAGGTGATGTCATTTTCAAACCACAGCAAGTAGAAAAATATGTTTGCTAAAGTATTAATTGCACATGAAAATAATGTAGTTATGAAATTAATTGTGGACGAAATAATTAACTTTTTACTGCTAAAAATGAAATTAAAAGGACTATCCCTTTTAGCAAGTTATGCACAAGCTATGAATGTTATGTTTACTTTTAAAAAATATCTATAAAAGCAAACAGAACTCGCCTTAGCCACATTTTTTAAGCTACTTATTGATTTTGAGTCCATTTTTTTGACATCAGTAATGGTTTGGTCATTAATGGACTTGTTTTTGTCCTCCGCACAGGGTGTAAAACGCTGTAGTCCCATAACAGGCTGTGAAGAGTTCTACTATCCTCCATGGAAGAGGGCTGTGTTCAGATGGCTGGTCAGCCTGCCCATCTGCCTCCTCTGTCTTTGTTTTGTCTTCCTCATCATGCTCCTGTGCCTGGAACTGCAGGTTTCAAAAGCTTGTGTCTATATTTGTTGTGGGAAGTTGATTTGGCCAAGGATCTCTTATTCCCTCCTAAGTTAAACAACAAATTGAAATAGCTAATAGCATTCATGCTCAGGGCATTCCTAAAGCCGCGGCAATCGAATGTGTAAATAGGAATGAATCGCGCCTAATAAATATGCATCGTACTAACTGACGTTCCAGGAAGTGGTTATGGAGATTCAGGAACTACCTGGCATTACAAGATTCATTCCCAAGATCCTGCTGGCCATCACTGTAACAATATGTGATGAGGTCTATAAGAAGATTGCCTACTGGCTCAACGACATGGGTAAGAAACAGTCCGGAATCACCATTGTTTTTAACATGCAAATATTGACACTCCGTTTCTTAAGTGACTCAATGATTCTGGTTATTTTTCCAGAAAATTATAGACTTCAGAGTGCCTATGACAATAATCTCATAATCAAGATGGTTTTTGTAAGTCCACATCCCCGCCACCCACATTCACTTTTAGTTGCATCACAATATTTTTTGAAGTGGTGTTGATCTTGTGATGCTCTCTCTGTTGTTTTACAGTTTGAATTCATCAATTCTTACCTAAGTCTTTTCTACATTGGATTCTACCTCAAGGATATGGAGCGACTCAAGGAGGTGACATACCAATGCTAGCGTGCTGAATATATGTATATATACAAAACTACATACAAATTGTCTTTTTAATTTAAAAAAATACAATATGTACAACACCTTTTATATGGCATGTAAATTAGTCATTTAAACCAAAGAGGCTAGGACGTCCTCTCCCTAGGTGTGTTTACTTCCGCTGTTTTCCAGCTATGGTGACATGTTTTCTAGCCCATCAAAATAAAAAAGTAAATAGATAATTGCCCTTAGGTTTGTATGTGAGTGCGAATGGTTGTTTGTCTTTGTATGTCCTGCGATTGGCTGGCATCCAGTTGAAGGTGTACCCCGCCCGCTGTCTGAAGACAGCTAGGATAGGCTCCTGAACGGTCGTGACCCTCTTGGGGATGAGAAATTGGGTTCGGATCAATAAAATGAAATTTCCCTAACACCAATCTAGTTCCCCGATTCCAATCATCCGAAAATGTTGTGATTGCGTCCGATTTCTGGTCACGTGATCACATCCCTTATTTATGTATTCTACATAACAATGGTCTTTCATTTCATTTCCGTCTTTATTTTCCAATAAGATAGAACATGTGTGAAGTTTTACCTTTCTTCACAGATGCTTGCAACACTGCTGATTTTCCGTCAGTTCCTGCAGAATATTAAAGAGGTCCTCCAGCCTTACCTCTATGAACAAAACAAGCTGGGGGTGTTCACCCCCAAGGTGCTGTGGGAGCTCCTCCAAGCCATCATCCTCAAATATGGCCGCCTGGCTCTGGGAAAGGCCCAAGCATCAATGACAGCCTACTCCTTCCTGGGGCCCAGGGGACTCCCGGCAGGCGACGGCGCGGTCCAGGACGATGGCGCGGACTCTCCGCCAAAGACCAGAGGGGATTTGAAAGCCGGTTTCCGGCTGAGTGAAGAAGAATGGGATATGAACGACATTGCCCTGAAGCATCGAAAAGTCAGCTTCACGGAGAAGGTGGACTACCAGGACGTGGTGGCGGAAGCGCAGACGGACGATAACTTCCCCGAGGACAGCCCCACTCTGGTAGAGGACGGAATGGATCCGGCCAGTATTTTTGACAGTTGCGACGAGGACAGCGACCTTGAATTGCCGCCTCAGGTATGCTTACAGTTTGTCATTGTTTCATTTCTTGGTTCCAAATAGGAAAACATCTTGACAGGTTCCTCCGTGAATTATATTTGATTAGGCCTGGGTTGACTCTGTTTACATGCCACACAACTGGTGCAATGTACAGAGGCTCCATAAAGTCTTGTTACAATTAGAACAATTGATTACAATGGAAGTTTTTATTTAAAAGAGTTTATATTAAAATGCCCTTCCAACAACAGAGTATTTAATACATTCAACAACTTCCTTTATAATAAACTGTTTAAATTGAAAGAAGACGTTATGCACATCCTGTACTTTTCTCAAGGCTTCCATCAGAATTAGCCCGCATTTACGGCCCATGAATTTACAGAGTTATTGAGACATAAAATAAACACATCTGCAGTAACTAATCAATGCAAGCTTTCAAATTATGCAAATGATTTGCGTCGACAGGACGCCAGAGAGAACCATTCCATATCGTCTTCAAGAGAATCAAACGGTCTCCGTCAGAGAAGAAAAACGGCAGACGAGGCCAAAGAGAACAAGAAGTCCTGGATCGACCCACCGGAGGAACCCCAAACCGTCACTCTAGCGCAGGCTGAGATCGAAAGCTGTATGCAAACGTATGAGGTGGGTCACTCAGAAATATACAACAATTTGGGGATATTCAGCTTTTCTAGGAATTTTAATGTTTCAATTAGAATATGTTTAACCCTCCTGTTATGTTTGTTGACAAAGAACACCAATAATGGGCCAGGGTCACTTTGACCCGCGGTGTGTTCTGTCAACCAAACAAGTCAGAAAGTGCATCATCCAAATCAAATATATTGTTTCAACCAGTAAGTGATGTTCATTTCTAAAGAGCAGGAATAAAATCTCTGGGTCAGTATGACCCGGAGATGTGTGTATTTATCCAAAAGCGTCAATTGTTTTTTATTGGAAACCCACTCTTAAAGTAACAAAGGCAGTACTTAATTGATCCCTTTTTTCTATAAAGTAATAATTAACATCATGGGTTTTGTGTGTGATCCTGCAAACCACAAAAACTTGTGACCCCACCTCCCCATTTTTTTTTTTATATAAATGTATAAATATCATTAAGTATAATGTATATGTTGATTAAAGCCATACGGGTGTCTTGCACTGAAAAACTGCATTCAGCATTAACTTTCAAATGGGTCATTTTGACCCACAAACCTTCAGGGAGGGTTAAACAGTCTTCCATCAAATCCGGTTTATTTATATTTGTATACTACCCCCGTCAATACAAAGGGGTAGGGAACAACAGTTTTATGCAACGCAGGATACACTTCAGGACTACCAGGAGATGTTCATTCAATTTGGCTACGTGGTGCTCTTCTCCTCGGCGTTTCCTCTGGCAGCCATGTGCGCGCTCATCAACAATATCATCGAGATCCGAAGCGACGCCCTCAAGCTGTGCACGGGCCTGCAAAGGCCGTTTGGCCAAAGGGTGGGGAACATCGGCCAATGGCAGGTCAGTGCACTCGGCCCAAAAGCCTCCAGGCCTGACTCTTTATACCGGGAGAAAATGGTGTCTTCCTTTCCGTAGACTGCAATGGAGGCTATGGGCTTGATAGCAATTATTGTCAACTGTTACCTGATTGGTCAGTGTGGTCAGCTGCAGCGTCTTTTCCCCTGGCTGAGTCCTGAGATGACCGTCGTCTCCATCGTTTTGCTGGAGGTAAGGGATGCAGTCGTGAAGAAAATATAGAGTCATAAATTAATCAAAAGTTCGATTTTGACATTTGTCTTCTCAATCTCTTTTGTTGATGACCGTAGATGTCAAAGGTCAGTTTTTAATGGGGCAACTATACACGTCAAAAATCTATTTCAACTGGATTGGGAGTGAATGAGTTAATACAGGCGACAGAACATTTAGCACAATATCTTATTGGGAAAAAAAACAAAACACCTGTTTGTTATTCCTTAAGTCCCTATCCTACTAGGGGGCAAACGTTGGCACGTGTCTGTGAAGGTAGAGGCTTTTTTTTTTATCTCAAGGTTCGGTCAAGGTCGCCAAAACGTTGCCAAATGTTCGCCAATGATTTATTATTCATTTTTTTTCCTGTTCTTGTTGCAAGGACATAAAAAAAAAAAAAAAATCATATGATGAGCAAAATAGGCAAGTGTATGGTAACCACTGGTGAGATTTGGGCGATATCTAGTGACATTTTAGAGCACTTTGGCGACTTTGAACGCAACCTTTTTCTGCACTGTGAATTTGAAATCATGCCCTGAAAAATTGAAGCTCGTTATTTAATTTTACATTTGTTGATTAATCAACAAAATCATTGATGGAATAAACGATTATTGAAATAATTGTTAGTTGGAACCCTAATAACATTACATTAATGGGAAATACCAGTGTAAACATTCGCACTGTAAAAAAACGGCTAATGTCTAGACTTAATCATATGGAAACCAAAAAAAAAATCAATTTTTTTCAAAAATAAGGGCTATGTGGCCCCAAATGTTTATTTCTGTGTGATATCATTTTTAACTTTCAACAAAGCAGCTTGACAGATTTTAGTATTCTTGAATAGTTTGATTCGTGAAAGAATTATTGCAGTCTGTCTGGGATGACATTCATTTGGCTTCTGTCTCCAAGCACTCTATGAATCAGTTTGTCAGCTGAAAGCCTTTGCTTGATTATTCGTCTGTGCCACACCAGAGAGAAGATTCAAATCCTATCCAAAACAAACCGGTCTTAGTCGCTGAAGTGGAAAATGAGCACGTTTTTTTTTTCTTGATACTCAATCATTCTTCAAGACAGCAAATTGCAGGACTCAAATTCTGGAGGTAGCCGAGTTCAAACATCATATTCATATAGCATCAGTCCATCCTTTTTATTAAATATTGTCTCAATTGGGTTCAACATTCCTTGGATACGTTTTATAAAAGATGGATGGATTGAGACGACTGCATTTCCCTTTCCCTGAAAGCAGTAGAATCCCGGAATGTGTGTATGAATGTACCATGTATTTTGATCATTTTTCAGTCATTTTCTCCCACATTATTCTCACTGTATTTTAGCCAATGGATGGCGCACACCTGCGTGTGTGATAACTAAGTGGTTATGCCATAGTGTACTTTGATGTTGTTACTGCATCTGGGTGAAATTTCAGATCCCTACTGTCTTCTTTCAGTCCTTTCCCTTTGATGTCAACTTTTGGTTTTGTTAGACTTCAATGCAAAAGCCTTATCAGGCTTTTATTTTGAAGTTTTTCCTTGGTTGTGTTCCGAATAGATATAACATTTTTGGTAACGTATGGGGCATTCAAATGCAGTCGGACATCTCAACTCATACAGAATAAATGGATCGTCAATGGATTAAACATTAATAACTGTAGTAATAATGATAATAATTGTTAATTATGTCAGTGTTGTTTAGTAAAATATGTTGTTTCATCTCCCTGGGATAAACCTTAAAAAAACCTCCACAAAATTAGAAAATTGCTCTTCAAACTAAATCAAGATTCGTAAAACTACTCTGCAAAAAAAAAAAAAAAATGTGATGCCAGCAGCCACAAGGCTCAAATTGCCATCAAAGTACAGAATATGAAAACAAAGGATGCGCACCTTTGAAAAATTACTGTGCCAAAACTAGTTTTTCTCAAAACTAGATATTTTTGGATGGCAAAATTCAAATTGCCTGATTTTGTAAAAACACATCACACGCACACACACACACACACACACACACACACACACACACACACACACACACACATATATATATATATATATATATATATATATATATATATATATATATATATATATATATATATATATATATATATATATGTATATATATTCTGTATATATACACTGTATTTCAAACCTTGAGACCATATGCATGCGTTGCTATTTGTTACTGTGTGCTTCTAACACTTGGCATAAAAAAAACCTCACAAACTGTCGTTTTTGTTATGAGTATGTTTTTTTTCTGTACACAGAATAAGATGCAAAATATGCCATGTGTTGAGCGTGTCCCTCTGTGATCTGCTGGTTTACAGCACTTTGCCATCCTCCTCAAGTACATCATCCATGTTGCCATCCCCGATATCCCCGCGTGGGTAGCAGAAGAGATGGCCAAGCTAGAATACCGACGAAGGGAAGCTTTCAAGGTATAGTTGGGATATAACTTGAAAGACCTTCGGCCATCACAAGCCTTGCTTTTGATGTAATGTCATCATTGTGGAAAGTGTCCCTGGGTGTTTTTTTATTTATAGAATTTTGGCTACATGTTGACAGTTTATGCGCTAAAATGCACATAAAATGGCAGAAAAATCCCCCCCAAAAATGTGGGAGTGGCCAAAGAGTGACGAGGGGTACCCATCGACACCCTCAGCCACCATGTAGCTCCGCCCCTGAACGTGGGCCTGTAATTGAGCACAAATCTCCAAATCTCTGATATGTATAGCAACATTTGATGAAATTTAGGTATACATTGCCATCTAGTGGAAAAGTATTTCATTGCACTTGCCTGTCACCATACATCGTTAGCGTTAATGAACAAAATTTCATCATTTGAAGTAAAGTAACATTGGTTAGAAAACACTGTTGTATGGTCCGAAGTAGAGTAATTATATTCACCAAATATGCCCGTATTCAGATATAGTTCTCAATTTCCATTTACGCAGTTTTTTCACATATCCCCTCCCATTCAGAGGCACGAGCTTCAGGCGCAGCAGCATTTCCAGCAGCAGCTCCGACGTCGCCGCGAGGAGGAGGAGCTTCATCGTCAGGCGGAAGCGCGTCAGGAAAACGAGTGCCACAAGTCGGACGCCCATCACCAGCACCACCACGAAAAAGCGGCGGGCGGCAAGCCCAAAAGACCCAGCTCTCTGCTGGGCAACAACAACGTGATGAAACTGAAGCAGATCATCCCGCTTCAGGGTAAGTTCTCCTCCGGCGGCTCCCGCTCCCCGGCCCAGTCCCCCACGGGCGGAGAGGCCAAGCTTCCGGGATTCCTCAAGTTCTTAAAGTCCACCGAGGTGAAAAAAGAGCCGGCCACGGCTGCCGGCTCGCCGGGGTCCACGGGGAGCTCTTCGGCCACCCCCGCCGGCCAGGAGCGGAATCAGTCTCCCAACAGGACATTCAGTCCAGGTAAGCTCTTCGGTTTCAGCAAGTCGGACGGAGCCGCGGCCTGCGCCAACGGGACGCAGCCTCCCGGCCAGGCGGACGCTTGCCACGCCAACAGGGCTGACCTCAACTCCACTCATGAGGAATTGCCTTCAAACGAGTCTGAGAGAGGAGAGGCTGACGCGGAGAGTTCAGGCACAAAGAATTAACGTTTACAGTGTAAAAAAATAAAAAAAGGATGCATTATTCACATTGTAAATGGCGAGGTGAAGTCCTGCGACAAGACACCTGCACAGTAGTGACACGTGTCAAGTCTGGCATATGGAAAGTTATTTTAGCATTTATTCAGTATCCTTGAAATCCACTTTAGTATCCACTTTAAGCTCCATGTACACTGAAACTGCATATTGACAGCTCGGCATGGCAAATGCGTTCATCGGCTGCCATTTTGTGGCATGGTTGGGCCAAAGATGTTTCATTTCAACATGGTGGCATAGGTAGTGAAAGGTGTGCTCAAAAATACTCATTTAATATGAAGATGAACAAAAGAAAACTGCATATACCACCAAGATGAATTACATTGATCTTAACGTGGAGATCAAGGATATAGAATAACTCCGCTTTCCATACTAACAGAACACACGTGAAGGCAACAGCGAAATGCACCTTACTTTGCACAAAAGCGTCCAGCTATGTACCACTTCGAACAGCTTCCATGTAAATACGTGTACAGAACAGTCAATGTGACTCTTGGAATGAACTTTTCTCTTCTATTGCATGGCTCGGTCCCATCCAGTTTTGGTTCTCCTTTCCAAGCCTGCATTGAATGCAAACTGTGCACGATTGTCATCTTAAAAAAAAAAAAGAAGAAGCCAACAGATTCTCCTGCAATAGTCCACATTCTAGTCACTGTGACCACGAAGTCTTATATTTTTCTCAGATTTGATTTCTTATGAATTATTTTGCTACATAAATGTCTGAATGTATTCCTGATGCATATATATATATATATATATATATATATATATATATATATATATATATATATATATATATATATATATATATATATATATATATATATGCGCCTGGATTGAACAAATTTGAATAAGAGGTACAATGTAAAGAAAAACCCAGAAGCACTTCATGAATCAAGATTATTTATTTTGACACTATGTAAATACATATATGGATAATATAAAATGAATCTGATTGAAAAATCCCTATTCCTCTCTTTGTCCTGGTAATGTTCCAAGGCCGCCACTTCTTGCATCCGCATGCAGTTAAATATGTTCCCGCCATTCAAAGTGTCCTATTGTCAAGAAAGGAAATAATTATTAAGCAAGCAAAAATGGAAGATAATGCTGCCACTCGAGGCATATTGAGCATTTTAAAGGGACAGTGTGTAAGATTTTGACAGTTTTTCATGAAAAAGGAATAAATTAAATGATTGTAAATTTCAAAAACTTGCAAATTAATGTGTTCTTAATGAACACCAATATAATTTCAATATAATAATAGGTCTAGTTATCATTAAATTAGATTACATGGGGGGTGGCACTTCCTTGAAGGCGGGCATTTTTGTTATAGCTACGGAAAAAGGTCAATGCAGCACCTGCGGCACCCCCTGCTGGCCGTAATGAAAAACTCTTACACACTATCTTTTTAAAAGCGAACACTTAATCTGGTAAATCGCTTACTTTGCAATTATCACCAAAACACGAGAGAGTGTATACATTTTCTTGGATAATGACTAAAGACAAAAAAAGAGACAAAGGTGTGACTCAAAAAGCCAGCAGGTGGCAGTGCTGGACAAAATGGCCGCCCCTGATATAGGTAAACACGGTCAATAAATTTGGGAAATTGAGAGCTTTTTTACAGAATCTGCCTGGAACTTTCTGAAATTCCTTCTACTAATAACAGGTAGCTCCTTCCAAAAATACATCTGGAAAGTGGAAACTAGCGTGATAGAGGTAAAATATTTAATGGCTTGGTAGAAAATGCAACATTTCGCATCTCTGACGTTGGCGTATCGTTTGTCGGACTTATTTCGTTTGAACGAAGTTTGCCTTTAATGGTAACATTTCATGCAAGGGAATTTACGATTGGCTGTCCAAAAGAGTCCTCGATAAACGTTTCGCAGATGAATTCATTCACTTGTCAAGTAGGGATTCTATGGTTTTTATTTGCCTGGCATTTAATAAACAAACATATACGCAAATATATTATTATTATTAACGTATCTATTTTTGATCCTTTTTTGTTTTATCAATAAACTTTATTGAAAACTTGCCAGGTGACAGGCTTGAACGAACGAAGATGTTTTGAGCGTTCTTGTCCACACCATTCAAAAAAAAGTTTTACTTTTTTATTTATTTATTTACAATTCAAGAGATGTGTTTCTCATGTTAATTGAGGGCTAATGTCTGTGTCAGTAACTGAAGACGGGAAAGAGACAAAGCAAACAATTAGTCAAAGCTAAATATTTCTGCAAAATATAAAAGTTGTTTAAATATTTTGTAATGGCTCGGGCTTCCTCCATTGCGACATAGCATAAGTGCTATTAATTCCCTTTTTCCAGTATTTTAACCATTTTTGAGTCATTTTCCTTCACGCTGTTTTTTAGAAAAGTAACGGCATACTCCCGGTAGTGCGCTTAGTGAACTTTGACATGTTGTCACCATGTGGGTGAAATTTCAGCTCCCTAGTGCCTTCTTTCAATGATTTCCCTTTGATGTAAAATGCCTTTGCCATTAAAAGGATCGGACAAAATATCGCACAAGGGTTAAAAGGATTGATTGAGAAGAAATGAATTGCCACAAAGTGATTCTGAGTCTTTTAATCTGAAAGCCAGTTTCAGTCCTCCCACCCATCACTGATGAATGCCCAGCCCACACCCGAGTATCGCTCTTCCATCTGAACCGCAAGTTCTTCTGGACTTGCTTTCAACACCGGAAAGTCTCAAGTCTCGCTTTCCGCCCGCGCCGTTCAGTGCGTGAGCGATTTGCGTCCCTTCAAAATTCGCCGCAGGATCACTTCAATTCCTCCTCGCGTGCTGAGCCTTTTAATCCAGCCGTGGGTCCTCTTCCGTTTAAGATTCTTGGGCTGGTACTCCATTCCTCTTTTCCTTGTCCGCACTTGCTGGAATTGCCACGGAAGCGGCCTGCTCGTGACCATCTGCTGATCCGCAGGGGCTCTGGGGACAAGCCAGTTGCTAAACAAGCGCAGGTGAGACTTTCCATTCACTGCTGAGATGCTGGAGAAGGGAGAGGACACTGATCATTATTCATCATAACACAATAATGGAATAAATTAGTTGGAATATACACTGCAGACTCTTGAGAGTAAAAACATACAAATATGCGTTGTGCAGTAGTTGTAATTTACATGGGATTCAATTCTGCTGACGAGGAACGATTTATTAAATGCAGGATTGCTGTAAAGACGAAAAAAGGTGAATAATCTAAACACCGTATCTCTGAGATTTCATTGCATGGTCCACACAGAAGTAATATACTAATTTTACCCATTCGATGTCGCTTTTTAGTGAAAACATTCTATTGCGACCACAATAGTAGATGCACGGCGTGAACAAGCCACGCTGCTCGCTTCAAGCTTCGTTTAATAGTCCAAAAAATCGCGGATATCTCAAATTAACCCCAAATTAATCGTGTGTATTATTACCTTTTCAATTGAGTCATTCCGCACAAACGGGTAAAAGATGTGAGGATAGTATTCATGGCGATAAGTTTTCAGTTTTTCAGAAGTCTATGGAAGGTGAATGTCACGTCTCTTCTTCTACGTCTGCGGAAGTACGTAACACGTTGTTGATGCAATACCGCCACCTGCGGGTATGGGGAAACCAATGCATCCACAAAGATATATGGCGCTTTATTTTTTTCTGTCTTCTCAGCAACATCACTAAGCAAGTGATTGTTTTTGCACGAATAAGTTTTTATTTGTCGTGCCAAGTTTCCAAAATTGATATTAAGAAAAATGTCGTTTTTAACTTTGTGGCTAAGGGCAAATATAAATCTTATGATCCCTTTAATTCAATGAGTTGAATCAATATTTCTACTTTGACCATAATCTTAATCCCACACATATCCATATTTCAATTTAAATGTCGATTATGAACGCGTTAGTCACCTCGTTTAATGAGCGTAATTAATTTGTGGCGTAATTAATTAATTCGAGTACAGAATGTGAACACTTTGTCACATCTTACGGATTTGAATTTGAATTTTTTTTAAAGAGATTTTTTTAAACATAATTATATGTACTTTTTGTCATCTTTAAGGAGAAAAAAAAAGATATTTGGCCAAAATAAGTACAGTACTTACATCTCATCACTAGTTGACCAACATAGGCTAACAAAGCCTACTGGTTCCAATCTAAGGTCGATGAAATAATCAATTTTATACAGATGATGATAATTTCGAATGGATCAGGTGCTCGTTTTGGGGAAAAGAACAAACGAGAAGCTTGATGGCGTCCTTTACCGTGACCCGCAGCCAAGCGCAAGGAAGACTGCGCTGCTTTTGGCAAGCCTTAGCAACAAGGATACAAGGCGCTCCCGTTGGCCACAGCAGAGCGCTTGGCTCGCTCCTATTGGCTAATTTTGCTGCCTGTCATGAGTCAAACCGGCCCTGCGCAGAAAAGGGCAACAGGGCTGGGTGCTACATCTGGCTTGCTGCGCAGTGACTGATGCTGACAGAAGGGAGAGAAAAAAACAAAACATTTGCATGCTCTTTTTCGTGATGGGCATTTCATCACAATTAAAATTTACGTTTCTGTGCATGCACGTTCTAGCGTAAATTTTTGTGATTTCATAATATGCTGATGGATGCGGTTTGGACTGTTTTGCAGCGTCAAATATGCTTTTGTATGCCCTCGGCGATTATCTTTTTGACTTCTAAACGCCTTGGTCAATCTGCGTAGAAGGTAAGAACAGAATAAAATATATCGTAAACCTACTGTATTATAAAATGCTGTAAATAAACAGTGCATGCACCCGCATGGTGTGGCGCAAAAACAATCGCTATCAATCAATAATTTAGAAAGTAAAATGGCCTTGCAGTCTGTGATGGGGAATTTGAGTCTTTACAATGCACCGCTACCGTGCACAACGTAAATTCGCTTAATTGCTTGCGTTGTTTGATTGGGCTGTTGTTGTTGAGTCATGCACATTTAACCATCCGTGCAAGATTATTGGCACTGCACGAAGTAAACGCATTTTAAGAAGGTGCGCACATTTGGTGCCAAACTGCGCCATGCTGCGACGTGTGTATCAGTCATAATAAAAAATAATAATTAGAGCAGCACGCGGTGTACCAGCTGGCAACCTAAATATTCTGCAGCGCACACGAGACGTCGTTCAGTCTGTTTGCTTTCAAGGTTGACGAATGGGATTTCTTGAGAGTAGGTCAGCGGGGTAGCTGCCTTCAAAGCACATTTTCATGTCTGCTGCCTGCATTTTTTAGCTGATTGATCTGTAGTGACACATCTCAGCCACCAGGGCTTCGTGTCCAATTACGTAGAATCTATCTATCTATCTATCTATCTATCTATCTATCTATCTATCTATCTATCTATCTATCTATCTATCTATCTATCTATCTATCTATCTATCTATCTATCTATCTATCTATCTATCCATCCATCCATCCATCCATCCATCCATCCATCCATCCATCCATCCATCTAATCTAGATTTAGTTAGCTAGCTAAAATTGTGACATTATTGTGAAGGTTAAAGATTGCCACTGATGCTTTCTTACATCTGAAGCACAAGGTGCATTCATTTGAATTGACTGAGTCGAATCCTTAATATTCCAAATGAAATGAAAATCAAACCCTATTTTGTGTCTTCGGTAGAGGGCAATTTTAATAAGAGGCTTCTTAGAATTTTCCATCACTCAATTGGTTACCAGGTAACTAAAATACTCTTCCCCTGGTTTCCTGGACACAGTGAGTGTTTTTATGTAATACGTGAAAACAACATCTTACGTGGATGTCTGCTCATAACAAGACACAGTAAGACATTTTATTTTTTCACTTCGTCAAAAGAAATCATGACTGTTTCCAGCCCAAAGCCCTGAATTGAATCTCAGTACCCTCCAAATTTGAAAGATTTTGTGGTTATTCTTTCATATATTACATTTTCAAACAAGTGAATGATGTGTTAAAAAAAAATATATATATATATATATATATATATATATATATATATATATATATATATATATATATATATATATATATATATATATATATATATATATATATATATATAAGCAACGAGAGAAGAAAATGGATGAATTGCAGTATTTCGGTAACTTTTGGGGAGTGTTTTGTGTATTTTAAGAATATTTAGAGAAATTTAGAGATTTAGAGAATATTTAGCGGAGTTTTAGGAAGTATTTCACTTCATTTAAGGATGTTAAGGGAACCTTTAGGGAGGATTTCTCAGATCTTAGAAATATTTTCAGAACTTTTGGGGATTATTTCAGATTATTTTTAGTAATTTGAGGATTCAGGTTAAATATTAAAAGGGTAATTTGGTAATTTGGCGAGTATTATGTAGATTTTGAGAATATTTGGGTAATTTTTAATATTTTATTTGATAAAAAGATGTTTAACCGTTGTGCGGTGTTTTGTCAATTCTTTGATCTTGACATAAAAGGCAAATCAAAGGGAAAGCACTGAAAGAAGACACTAGGGATCTGAAATTTCACCCAGATGGTGACAACAAGTCAAAGCGCAGCCCTTAGCTAAAAAACTGTGAGAGTAACATGGAAGAAAATGGTCAAAATACTGCACCAGGTTTAGAAAAAAAAAGGTAACTTCAGACAAATGATGTACAGTTTTCTGTTTCTGCAGGAAGTCAGCATGCTGACCACAATCACAGAAGGAATCCTTTGCTGCCTAACCGGGAAGGCCGCCCGTCTAGTTTTACCGCTGGAGTCGACGGAGCCGGCCAACGGCTTCGAGTTCGTGGAGGTTAAACCCGGCCGGGTCCTGCGAGTGCGTCACATCGTCCCCGAGCGTCAGGCGTCGGCGAGCGAGGAGCAGAAGGCCGCCGCTCGCGAGCAGCCCAAAAACGAGAGCGGCGCCGGCGGCGTCCACTGCAAGAGGAAGATCACGGTGTATCGCAACGGACAGCTGGTGATTGAGAATCTGGGCGACGTTTTGCACTCGGAGATCCTTCAGTGTCAGGACGGCGACCTGGAGCCGTGCAGCACGGTGGAGGTGGAGCTGGCCGACTACAAAGAACTGGCCTCTTCCCCCGACCCTAACCCCGTCCCCCCTCCCGTTCCTCCCGTCGGCGAGCAGAAGCCCGCCCCGCCTCCCCGCCGGCGCCGGCGGAAGCCCAAACGCACGGTTCTGATCGACTCCAAGAGACTGATCTCCAGCTGCAAGGGGACCCACTCGGACGTGGCGCTTTTCTTCGTGCACGGCGTCGGGGGCTCCTCGGACATTTGGGGCAGTCAGCTGGACTTCTTCTCTCGGCTGGGCTACGAGGTCATCGCGCCCGACTTGGCGGGCCACGGAGCCAGCGCCGCCCCGCGAATCGCCGCCGCCTACACTTTTTACGCCCTGGCCGAGGATCTGCGCGCCATCTTCAAGAGATACGCCCGCAAACGCAACATTCTAATCGGCCACTCTTACGGGTGAGCGACTCGCAAACGTTTTCATCCGATTCCTGCTTGAAAAACGACCCAAGTAACACTGTAATGACCAACGTTCAGCGGCGTAGAAGGCCCACGCCTTCACATCCCGTGTGACTTGACTACTCAAATACTCATCAAGGTTGACTAAGCACTCTTAAATTTACTGAAATTCTCACTAAAAGTAGCCTCTTCTATTAACAAAACCCCTAAAATGACCTAATTAAAAATAAAAATCCTCAATTCTCATCAAACTTAACCAAGTAACCAACCAACCAAGTAATCCATAATACCTTACCCAAATACTCTTATCTCCTTGAAATATATACATCCTAAGTTACCTGAATACAGTAGTCATAAATTGTACAGAAATTTTTAAAGGTCAATCTTAAAACTAATTTATATACTTTATAAAAATGACCTAAGTCCTCTTAAAACCAGCCAAGTACTCTGTCAGTTACCTATACACTGGTAGATTCATGAAATACACCTATACACATATATATTTATATATACACACACGTGCTCTATATATGTATATATTAGACGCTCATGGCATTTGTCGGCCCTGGATTCCACAGAGTGTCGTTCTGCACGTTCCTGGCCCATGAATATCCGGATCTGGTCCACAAGGTGGTGATGATCAACGGAGGCGGTCCCACAGCCTTGGAGCCCAGCCTGTGTTCCATCTTCCAACTGCCGTCGTGCGTGCTCCACTGCCTTTCCCCGTGCTTGGCCTGGAGTTTCCTCAAGTGAGTCCAACGTTCCAATGTTCCATTTTGTTCACTTGGGCACAAAGTGGGATTTAATTTTCCCGTTTTTTGATATTGCAGAGCTGGATTTGCCCATCAGGGCGCCAAGGAAAAGCAGTTACTGAAGCAGGGCAATGCCTTCAACGTGTCTCCGTTCGTCCTGCGCGCCATGATGAGCGGGCAGTACTGGCCCGAGGGCGACGAGGTTTACCACGCCGAGCTCACCGTGCCCATCCTTCTGGTCCACGGCATGTGTGACAAATTTGTGCCCGTGGATGAAGACCAACGCATGGCGGAGGTATCTGCATAGGCAATAGCATATTAAAATTACAACGCTATTTTTTTTCTCCCTTGGACCCAATCTGTTTTATTTTTAATCAAAATATTGAATATTTGGTCAATTACAAATGTTCAGTACAAATAAATACATGAATGTTATTTTTGTTTTTTAATGGTGCTCAGTGCCATACCACTGGTAAGCTATTTTTAAGCATTTGGAGTAATTTTCAGGTCAACTTCAGTTTGCTTTTTGCGCTTCTTTGTATGACTTTTATCATTTCCTGTTATTTAGATCCTCCTATTCGCCTTCCTAAAAGTCATCGAGGAAGGAAGTCACATGGTGATGATGGAGTGCCCTGATACTGTCAACACCCTCCTCCACGAGTTCTTCCTATGGGAGCCCGACACGTCCAAAAAAGACTGCAGCAAGACAGACGGCGAGCAGCAGCGCCTGGCGTTCCGGAACGGACTCAACAAGTCCATGGACAAATAACCTAGATGGATTCTGGGGAGTTTGTTGTCCAGGAAAGAGGCAGGCTGCCATTTTTTTTTGTGGCTGGACTGCCGCAGATGTTCTTAAGGCTGCTTTCAGGCTAAGAGCTGTTACATAGCCGGCCGCGCCTCCGGGAGGGGCGTGGCCGCCGCTGTCGGCGTTGAGATAACGCCGCCACAATGGATGGACGTCAACATGATGCAAAGACATGGGGACATTTTATTGCCGACTGATTTTGTGCACACATGTTGCGAGCGTGATGCGGAAACAACATGCAAATGTTATCACTTTCCTGCCTGCTAAAAATGGTCTCAAGCTTACATGTCTGTACGTCCCGTGCAAATCCAAATTATGCAAAGGATGCAAAGACCCACACGTATATTTAAACTCATACATTGTACGCTATTTTGGACTAAAGCTACCAGAGTTGTTGCCCATGTGTGGTATTTTGCCAAACTCTTTGCTTTTACATCAAAGCATTGAGAGAAGACACTATAGGGAGCTGAAATTTCACCCAGATGTTGACAACTAAAGCTTCCGGTTTTCTTGCCCTATTTAGAATGATTTTGTCCAATCCTTTGATCTGTACATCAAAGGCAATTCACATCAAAGGGAAAGTATTGATAAAGGAAAACCTGGGAGCTGAAATTTCACCCAACATGCCAAAGTTCAAAATGGCTTGACCGCTTAGTTATCACACTACCGGGAGTGTGCCATCTTTTGGATAAAATAGTATGAGAATGATGTGGAAGAAAAAAAACAAGTCAAAATACTGCACAAATGGGTCCAATTTACATTTATTTTTTCTGTAGGGATGAAAATTAGGTCTCAATTTGGTCAATTTCACATTTCATGTGGAACTAAATTTTATTGGCAATGCAATGTTGAATAACACAAAGAAATATGCAGGTTCTTTTTTTTTTTTTCCTGAAAAAGGCTTTTGCAGGGATTCCACCAGACAGTAGCAAGCAAAATGCTATGTGTGACTACATAGCTGCATGACTATTTATTATCCAAAACATGCTGTACATAAAAAGATATTAGCAAATTATTCAGTATTTTATATAATATGATATCCAAAGCAAAGTATTGAGATGGTGGTTTAAAATATTTTTTTCATCAATCAGATTGTGTCCCTCTATCGATAAAAATACAGTGATGCCTTGAGATAAGAGTGGCCCAACTTGAGAGATTTGCAAACATCTGTGTTTACTTTGGAAAACAATAATCAACATTTTTGGAGATTACAGACCAAACTAGCAACCAAATCCTAAAAACAAATATCTTTTAATATCAAAATCAGATTAAGCAACAAAAGAATTGATGATTACAATAACTAGTTATTACTGTTATGTTTTTATGAAGTAAATATTATATACTGTTCGTTTTTTTTGGTAATTTATTTACTGCAAGGCCAGTTCAACCTGATGTTTGACTTATGTGGCAATCCAGTGAAAATGAAACTTGGGCATCTATATTGCCAATTTTATAGAACGTGTTAAAAGACACTACAAATTGTTTTGAGACACAAACAAGGTCATGTGACAAATCAAATTCATCTCTCAAGGCATTTTGAATTTATTCGGTAGCACCACAATACGTCCAATAATTTGTAATCGTAACGAGGATGAAAGAAAGACATTCATTCATGGGTGTTGACGTGTCTCATAGTGGGACAGCAAAGAACAAGTTCAAGCACAGTTTTTCCGATGTCTACCCACTCCGAAGGTGGAATTGTGCTTTTCCAACTGGTTGTACAGTGCTTCAAATCAAATATAACTCAACCAAAACAAATATCGTATCTCTTGAAAAAAGGGACACATATGAGCTACATAAGCTATATAAGAGCTACATAAGCTAACTTAAAAATAAACACTCCAAATAATACGTGGATTTCAACGCAATCGTCTTATCAGACTTTTATTTTGAAGTTGTTCCTCGGGGTGCCTTTTAGGTTCCGATTAGCTTGACACAACCACTTCGGTTGCTGCTGACATAAGGACAAAAAGAGGACGAGACATATGGCGCATTCAAATGCAGTCAGAGACTTCAAAACTCATACATAATAAAAGGCTATTAACACATTGAACATTAATGACTAAAATAATAATAACTGTTTACAATGTAATGCTATTTTTTAACGATAAAAACGCTGCTTCAGGTCCATGGGATAAACCTGCAAAAAATACTCAACAAAATTAGAAAATCGCATTCACAAAACTGCTCTGCAAGAAAACTCGAGCCTTCTGTGTATGCCAGTTATACAGTACAGTATATGCAAAAGTGTAATTGTGATTAACCTTAAAATATTCTCTCATTTTTCTGGACTTTGCAAAGATCCAACAATGGTACCAATGTAATGATGTGTGCTCCGTGTCAAATTTGTTGTTAAAGGTCAGTAAAAGCGTATGGACTACAGGGTGCACATGTACTTCCTCCTCGGCTGCAAGCGCGCCTACTTCTTGTCAGTGATTCCGTGTGCTATATCTTCTTGTTTTTAACAAAATGTGTTCATGTTATTCTTGCATTTATTTATGGGAAACGTAAGATATGCACTGCTTGGATGTGGATGCATTTAACAACATTTAGCCAATCCACATGTCGAAGTCACTGTATGAATGTGCCTTTTATGGCATGAAATAAAAGTGATGTTCACAGTCTTGGGGACTCTGTTATAAAGTATTTTAAGTGCTGCAGATTATTACTCCCCAATTTTTCTATTTCTTTGTTTTTTTAGGGGGAGGTGTATCATGGAAAATGTAGAGTAGATTGAAAGTTTTCACAGTTCTTTTTGGCATTATCTAGGTTTATTTTAAAAGAAAATCATTTCACTGAGTGTCAATTACGCACAGATTTTAACGAATCATTGGCGATAGTTTGAAGTTTCTAGGTAGGACCCAGGGAAAAATAAAGATATGATATTATTAGCATAATTTTTTACCAAGGTATATGGCTATCTAGCTATCTGGATGGATGGATGGATGGATGGATGGATGGATGGATGGATGGATAGATAGATAGATAGATAGATAGATAGATAGATAGATAGATAGATAGATAGATAGATAGATGGATAGATGGATAGATGGATAGATAGATAGATAGATAGATAGATAGATAGATAGATAGATAGATAGATAGATAGATAGATAGATAGATAGATAGATAGATAGATAGATAGAAAAAACATTGCTGCATATAAAGTACGTGAGGTGAAATTGTTCATGCAATAAAATACTTTTTTCACATAAATTCAAGCAGTAAACAACATTATTTATAATGAATATATACAAGTTATCTAAATTAAAAACTGAATATAAAAACAACGACCTGTTTTTCACCGGCTTCAGTGCTGTGATTGGCTGAACGTGTCCCGGTGCGTGACGTAGAAAGCAATCTCTGCTGCGCGTGCGCGCGCATCCGACGTAATGGAGGTTAGTGTTGCACTCCCATCCTTCTCAGTTGCCGTACTGGCCTTTCTCTTATCTATGAGTCGCCGCGTGAATTGCTGATTACGGATAATAATCATCAACCCCCGACGATTAATTTTGTCCGCGGGGGTGTTAAAGGTGAGTACGCGAACTTGCTCTTGTTTTGAGCCGAATGGGAGCTCGTAAAGTCGACATGCTAATAATCTGCTAGCTGCTAGCACAGCTAGCAATTTTGCTTGCATTCGGTGTCGTATAATTCCTGGATCGCTCGTGAGGTATTTGTGAACAAAGATTCATCGAAAAGTAGTCAAAAAAACACTTAGGGCGTGGGACAACCGTACTTTGACTTTTAATCAGGATTCGTTCTTAGATTAATTAGATAATCGTCCGACGAGGCTTCTGTGGGAATGAAATGTCACCAGGATGAATTAGTTTTACTGGGAATAGTCGCATCCCGTATAGGATGTCCACTATCTCGCTGCTTTGTTGTCGGTTCGCAGAGTAATAAATTGCGGGATTAGCATTTGCTGATGTTTGATATTATGAAGGAGAATGGAAAGTCAACGTTGTTTATTGCTCTCGGTATTCAGCAATACGTAAGGGGAAAACACGGGCGAGGTAGCATCTGAGCTAACGCTAGCCGATTGCCTGGTCGGCTCAAATTAAAGAGACGCTCATCTAACCAATCAGAGACGGCCCGACTCTTAGCGCCGCCCTACATTCTGAAAATGATAACAATAATATTCTAATACAATTAGGGATTAGTATCAGGGTGTTGCTTAGAGGCCCAAACGCGGTCATTGACATTTTCTTTAAATTAATGACTAATACGTAGTTTTGCTATTTTTACTCCATATTGTTCATACTATTTGATATGCACCAATCGGAGCCTTCTAATTTCGTTGTACAGTATACCTGCTGTACTGTATATTGACAATGAAGTGTTTCTATTCTAGTTACAATTTTATTTATGAAGCATGACTTACTTGCGCTAATCATTACTTACTTTTTCACCATTACTTACAAGTGTTTGCCAACTTGAATTGAGCCAAGGCACTCATTACTGTTTAATTTGTTTGGTTTTGTTTTGTTGCCTTTTTATTATTTGTTCGATTATGGAATGTATGGAATGCATATGACAATAAAACTCTTGAATCTTGTATTTTACATGAGAAAAACCCACTTACAAAAATGTCACTAAAATGATAAATGCCAAAAAAATGATGATCACTGGATGTTGATTTACTATTTTTTTTCAATGTGAAATTTGAGCCTACAAGGCTGTTTTAATTGCAGGAAACCTTGACACCGGTTTACTATAATCCAGTGTTCTGATTGTCACTATTTGTCACTGTGTAAATTGACGAGGACGAATTTTGTAATTAGTCTCCACTAATGTAAAATAGGCAAAAAATCAAATTTCAATTTTCACTAGTGTTTTTTCTTCACATATTTCCACATGTGACCAAAGCCCTCTTTACATTCTGCAGGAGAGGTGGTCAATTTTGGACATGGCGTCTGACGCAGCCCCCCCAAACCATGGCTCCAAGGGTATCATGACTTTTTATCCCACTGCTGAGGAGTTCAAGAACTTCAGCCGTTATGTGGCCTACATGGAGTCGCAGGGAGCGCACAGGGCAGGCCTGGCCAAAGTATGTGCTTCAGTCTTCAAGTCTAAACAATGGTTTTTGTTTATGTTCTTTCAACTTGTGTGTGTGATTGCCTAATCAAGCGATTGTAATACTTTAAGCCTAATAAGATTTTTAATAGTATTTTTTTCCCCTCACTAAAGGTGGTTCCCCCAAAGGAATGGAAGCCCCGACAATCATATGATGATATCGACGACTTGGTGATTCCCGCTCCCATTCAGCAGGTAGTGACAGGCCAGTCGGGCCTTTTCACTCAATACAACATTCAGAAGAAGTCCATGTCAGTCAAAGAGTTTCGCAAGCTTGCCAACAGTGACAAGTAAGTCTTTTAAAGTTCCCCTTGTTTTGAATGGGATATTATTTTTGATGATTTCATGTTTCTTTTATCCATTTTCACAGGTTCTGTAGCCCTCACTATGATGATTTTGATGAACTGGAACGGAAATACTGGAAGAATGTGACTTTTAATCCTCCTATTTATGGGGCTGATGTTGGCGGCAGCCTATATAATCCTGTGAGTTGATATTATATGAGGTTTTCCAAAAGTCAGTATTCTGTTCTGTTTGATACCACTTGCCAGGAGTTATACTCAATTCTTCAGCAGTCACCGATAAGAAGTACCGATCCCACTAGTGCTTTTGATACATAAAATAGCCCCCAAAAAACAAAGCATTTAAAACAGACCTGTATACACTAACGTAGCAATTTTCCTCAAAACTACAAGAAATTGTCAACTTTCGATTCTCATTTCTGGTTCCTGATCATATGGCGACCAATACCTATCAGCTGCTGTTGTAAGTAGCCACACCTAGGCAATTAATATATAATAATATGATAAGCCTAGTATCAGCACCCATACTGATACCTACGAAAGTATAGTAGCATCTACTGAAGATTAAAAAAATATGTTGTATTTCAACTCAAAAGATTAAAGGAAAGAATTGAAGTCAATGCAAATGAAAGAGAACTCTTTCATCTTTAGTGCAACTGTTAATGGGGGGGGGGAAATGCTGTCCTAATATGCCATTTCCTTTTCTAATCTCCTGGCTTAGATAGTAACCTAATAATGAATGTATGGTCTGGCAGCCAGGAAGACCAACAGTGGTAAAAATGTTCAGTTAGACTCTGATGCCATCAGCATTTGCCAGCTTAGACTCTGCAGCTTTTGTAAGCAATATCATTTCTTTTCCCCTTGCTCGCTAGTTGACATTGAAGCATTTTCAACACCATATTACTGTATCATTAATTGTTTGTTTATGTATACAGTACTGCCAAACGAGGTGGTGTGATTCTACCAGGATGTTTTTGATAATGCCTTATCTTATTGTGCATTCTTGCAGGAAGTCAAAGAGTGGAACATTTGTCATCTCAATACCATTTTGGACACGGTGGAATCAGATAGCGGCATCACCATTGAGGGTGTTAACACGCCCTACTTGTATTTTGGTATGTGGAAGACCACATTTGCATGGCACACTGAAGACATGGACCTCTACAGTATCAACTACTTGCACTTCGGAGAACCCAAATCCTGGTAAGAAAAAAAAAAATTGCGAAAATTGACCTTTCTTGAAAGTACAATTGATCTTGAGTGACAGGATGTATTGGAATGTCTGCAGGTATTGCGTCCCACCAGAGCACGGCAGAAGATTTGAGCGCCTGGCTCAAGGTATGACATGAGTAGAATATTTTGTACACGTTTAAATGAAAGGGATTTTCCTAACATTGTGCAACTGTTCGCTGTAGGTTTCTTTTCTGGCAGTGCACAAACGTGTGAGGCCTTCTTGAGGCACAAGATGACCTTGATATCGCCGTCAATATTGAAGAAATATGGCATTCCATTTGAAAAGGTGTCACGCTTGCTCTTTTTTTGTTTCGCCAAGATGTAAATGGTGACCATTGTATTGAATGGCGTTTTGTACCCCACTGTTAGATGACCCAATTTGCTGGTGAGTTCATGGTCACGTTCCCCTACGCGTACCATGCTGGCTTCAACCATGGTTTCAACTGTGCCGAGTCCACCAACTTTGCCACGCAGCGATGGATTGATTACGGCAAGCAAGCGGTTTTGGTGAGACGATTAAACCTACATCAAAAATATACGTATTTATATTTGTAGTTTGTATGTAGATAGTTTAATTTGTATTTTTTTTCTGTTCTGTGTTCTGTCAGTGCTCATGCCGCAAGGACATGGTGAAGATCTCCATGGAGGTGTTTGTCAAGAAATACCAGCCAGATCGTTACGAGCAGTGGCTGGCGGGTAGAGATGTGGTGCCCATTGACCACTCGCGTCCCACCCCGGAGGCCAAGGAGTTCCTGGGCGATTCTTTTAATATCATCTACGATACGAGCTGTTGTTCTGTCGATAGCTGCCGGGATGATGTGGAGCGAAAGAGGTTTGTCACTTGTAATATGGAGTCAACCGGTTCAACTCAGGCAGCTTTTTGATTCATTCTTTTTTATTAAGCACGACGGTTTGTCACAGGGTTCATGATGACTGTAATAATCACAAAATTTAAATGAACATTGCGTGTACACAAATGACTCTGGATTGATTATTATAGTCTGTACATATGTAATAACAAATACAAGTTGAAATAAGAAGATGGAAGTCATGACTAACCCATTTTTTTATCATTCATTATTATACGAGGCACCTAAGCTTTTATTAGAATCATCATTCCTGTTCAAGTCTCCTCAGCACATCCCTGTTTTATTGTCTTCAGTCCACTGCAAAGAATTGAGACCAAGAGACACCGAGTGTGTCTGCAGCTGCCCGACGAGGTTGTTCCGAAAGATGCAGATGAGGACATGACGCTGTATGCAAAACGGCCAAGGCTGAATCTTTTGCCGCCACGTCCCACACCACTTGATGGAAAGCGTAATAAAGGTATGGTTAGTAGGCTACTTGCGCACTGCTATTTGATCTTTCCATCTACTGATGAACTCCGATTTTATTGACAGGCCCGCCGAAGCTGGTTGTCACACCAACAAAGCTCACGTTGATAGATCCGTTCCACAGGGGCCTAAACTCCACCGATTCCGGACACACTCCTCACTACACCAAGACACGTGCGCCCGCCTTTTCGTCGCATTCCCCAAACGGTCACCTGTCAGACACAGCCACCACAACGTGGACCAGCGCCACGGGGCAGCCGTCCCGTAAAATGGGCGTGGCCAGCCTCCTTTTCCATCGGACTCTCACTCAAAAAGACATCCTGCAGGTGCGAGAGAAGCCGCAGGTTCACACCATGCTGCAGGTGCACAGCTACGCCAGAGAGCATCAGCCTCGTTATCTCCAGCTCGCTAGCACTACGCCGCCCGCGTCTCAGGCGTCCAGCGACGGAAGCGCAGAATCCAGCCCGGAATCTGGAATCTCGTTGAGGGTTTTGGAGCTGGCACAAACGCAGCATTCTCCGGAGGAGTGCGCGCCCGGCGTTTCGATGGCCGTCGATGCTCAGGATGCGGCGGCTAAGGCCAGTCCTGAAGCCACCGGCATTATGCAGCCCACCTCGCTCAACGAAATGGAAATACTCAACAACCAAAACAAAAGAAAGGTTTGTATTCATGTTAAGTTTCTACCACTAAGGCATGCGCAGAAACTGAAATTGCTTTACTCCTTTCACCACTAATTCCACCGCTGGACTTGTCTGAAAAACTAAAACAGCTCTTAGTTCTGAATGAAACATTTATTGCATCCACTAATCTTGGTCTTCTACAAAATGACGAGTGTGGCATTTTTGGTATTAAGCTAAGCAGACTTTCTGAATGCAAAGCTGTGGTTATTCCACATGCACAATTTGTAATTTTAGATTCTTTCTTCAAGAATTTTCAATTCTTTATTTTAGATGCGGTTTGATATCGAACTTGAACTGCGAGTGGCGTTAGCGGGCATGTAAAAAATATATAAATCAAGCTGAAACAAAAGACCTTATATTTTGCTTCACTCATATCTCAAGGCACAGCTGCACGACCGAAATGTTTACGATTTGCCAGAAGTGCGCCGAATTGTATTTATCTTTTTCCACACAACAGGTGATCCAATGCCCACTTTGGGAGAGTGGCATCGCGGAAGACAACAGTCCTGTCAAACAGCCAACGCACACAAGGGTGATTGCCCTCAGTCACGATGTAAGTACTTGACAGCTGGAAATATACGGTACTCTATCTTTCTAGTACAGAGCTCTAGATACTGCTTGGTCTGAACTGTGGCAATGACCGGCGATTACTCCACGCTGGGATAGGCTTCAGAGGACAAGCGCTACAGAAAATGGCTATATATATATATATATATATATATATATATATATATATGTGTGTGGACTTTATTTATTTATTTTAAGAATATGTTTTGCCTTGCTAAATATAATGTCACCAACAGGTGACAGAAGAGCAGTCATACTGCAAATCAGTGGTCACAAAGCAGCAGCAACAAGTCGAGCTGAAGAAATTATCCCGCCACCACCCTCTCTTCAGAGAGATATACAGTGACGATGGTAAGCCAGACAAAAAAACAAAAAACTGGCATCAGAAACTTTTTCATATCACTTTTTTCAAGTCTTTTGCCTTCCGTCCCACTCTTGTAGACGTGTATCAGGATGTGGAGGTGGAGCGAGAGGAGAAAGAGGAGTGGGCAAAGCCACTAAGTCGGCTGTGGCAGTGTCGGCCTTTCGATCCGCAGGTGGAGTGGGAGTACAATAAGAGGATGGGTCAACAGCCTCCTTACTGCTCCATTTGTCTGCTTTTCTATACACACCATCAGGTCAGCTATATTTGCTTATTGCTCCTATTATCAAACAATGTATGCTAACCTTATCTGGAATATCAGGGAGACATTTGAGTAAATTTTGGTTCATTTATTTTCCTTGTTACTTAAAATTTTCACTCATATTTCCACATCGAAATAAATGGAAATGATAATAATCTGTTTCTTATGTGCGCCTTGGCCAACAGAGGGCAGCATTATACAGCCATGCAAATTACACAGTGAAAATTTCAGAGAAATGTCATCGTTCCCCTCATCATTTTTTTTTTTTTACTGTAACTATACCATATACTTGAATCCCATTTAAAGAACAACAGGAATGAAAACAATACAAAAAAGTCCCATCAAATCCAACCAAGAATAAATACCTCAAATCAAGGCATAATGTTTTGTTTTGTGTTAAGACATTTTTTCCCAGTAGGCAACTAACTTAGATATTTTAACTTGCTCATGAGAGTTTGTGACTGAGTGATTTTGGCTGCATTTATCTGAAATAAACGTCTTAATGATATAGGTTTGAGTAATAAAAATGTATTACTTTTATAGACATCATCTTATCAACTGCATACTTTTGGTTGATACGTTTGCCTTTTTTTTATTACCTTCTGTTTCTCCCCATTCCCAACTTTTGCATTGAAGGAATATTGAATATCAGTAATATTGAAATCCATCTTCATATTTTTTTTTAATTTTTCTTGTTTGAAGCACCCACTAGTAACACACATACTGATAACACATCACCTTGGTGTGATCTGGACTTTTTTTTTTTTTTCCCAGTCTGAGGCCAGCGACAGTTCCAGTGGGACACTGGTGGACCGCCAAGGGCGCCAGTGGTCCAAACCCCTCATTCCTGAAATGTGCTTCAACACACACAGCAACAAGGCCAGCGATGGCGGCCAAGGCCAGCTGTCCAACCCTCACATTAGAGAGGACGGCACCAGCCGGCTGGTCAGCTGCTCTCAGTGCTGCGTCCGAGTGCACGCCAGTAAGTGCTCCTTTTTCTTAGACTTATTGCTCATTATGTCGTGTCAACTGTCATTGAGGGAAAAAAACATTCTAAGCAATAGAATGTAACGGAACAAACCTGTTCCTGTCTGGCTCAGGTTGCTACGGTGTAACCAGAGACGAAGCAGAGCAGGATGACTGGCTGTGTGCTCGCTGCAAAGCCGATGCTACCTTTGAGGTGTGCGATTAATTTTTTATTCCCAGTTGTTGTCAGGTTGATAAGCTTCACTTAAACACAGCATGGACTCATGTGAAGGTTTTAAAGTGAGGCTACACTTATTGAGCCATTTGCAACAGTAAAACGTATTATTTTGTCCATGGTTATTTTGATGACTATAATGTAGAACCGCATCCTTTCAAAAGACATTTTTGACACTTGCTATGAACTGAAAATGACATCACATGTGCTCAAGACTGGTCACACGCCAAACATCACGCGAAAAGGTGAGCCGTGATTGGTCGTTATTGGATCCTCAGTAACTGTGATGTCATTTTACTGTTGATATCAAGTGACAAAAATGTCTTTAAATCTACATGGATAATAGTTATGATATTAAAGCCAAAACATTCACCTTTTATTACATGGAATGGCTAAATAAGTGGACATTCTCTAAAGAAACACATGCTGCTCACAAAAAAATCACAGCAATGTACTCTCAATGGGACACAAGCATGTGCTCCATCATTTTTGTTTTTGTCACTGTAAAAGTAAACTTGGCTGTGCTTCTTTTTTTTTTTTGTCCCGCTGGGAGTGTTCCCTTCCTTTGTGTGTTTTTGTTGGTGGAATACATTGTTCCTCATTTTGTTTTTCAGCTGTATCTTATCTGTTGTTATCAGCATTCCTGCTTCATTTTTATGCAACAATCTGGGAATTTTGCCCAATACTTGCACACTTACAAACAAGTCTGACCACCAGTGGGCAGTACACTCTTTTTCAATGCAGTGGCAATGGAGTTTTAAGAGATAGGCCACTTATTCAGCCATTTTTAGCAGTAAAAGGTTATTTTTCGTATTGATGACTCAATTATTTTTCATTTACAATCAATACTTTTAAAAACTCGTTTAGGCACATCACGTGCTGAAGTTGGCAACCAATCACAGCTCAGCTTGTGAATGTCACATGACCAACAAGCGAGCTGTGATTGGTTGTTGCCCAAGCTTTTGAGAATTTGCTTATCATTTTCAGTCAACAGCAAGAACCAAAATGTCTTTTAAAAGGTATTAATTGCACGTGAATATTGATGTAATTATTATATTATTTACAGACAAAATAACCTTTTATTGCTGTAAATTTCTAAATAAATGCTGGTTACATAAATTTTCATTTTGAACACGTGAGTCATTACTTAAATATTTATTTTAGGTGTAAATAATTCAATCGGGGCTTATCTGTGGGATTTTGATTTCAGTTTTTAACATATCCTGCCAATTTTCTTGCTCCAGGATTGCTGTCTTTGTTCTCTCAGAGGTGGAGCTTTGCAGAGAGCCAACAATGACAAGTAAGTCGCGGCAGCAATCGCATCAATGAGACGCTTCGCTAACGCTGCGTGTTTTACTTTCGCCCACCTGTGCAGCAACACTTATTTGCTTGGGTTAAAGACATTTTTCTCACTTGAAGGGTTTTTCGAAAAAGACATGTCACAAGCAATTAAGTAAACATGGAAGTGGCCTTGATTTTTGTTTTGTTAAGTCAATGTCAAAATGGCCTCTTGAAGGTCGTTCACCTCACAGTTCATAGCCTTATGTCATGTAAATAGAAAGTGAGGGTGAATGGGTGCACTGTAAATAAAAATGGGGAGTGATAGTTACTTAGAAAAAAATCTGCGAAAGAATTTTCTCACAAATTTGAAGTGCATTCCAAAAGTACAGTAGTTGATTTAAGAAATTAAAGTCACTCAATTGATGCAGTTCATTTTGGTATCTTGCTGAGACAAAAGGAATATGCTGGCTTTTTTCATTTTTTCATGTTTTTTTACAGTCTAGCCTTTTTTTTTCGCTGTTAGTACAAGCTTACTGATAACAATTGTGAGTAGCTTTCAGTCTATTGCAAAATGTATTTTTGTTTTCTCCCCTCTCAAAGCAACACACGAGAATGAACTGCTCGTCTGCATGTTTAAGTAATGTAGGCGTTACGTTGTACCGTGGACATAGTCCTGTTTGACTTGACTCTATGTTACGCTTGTGTGTGTGTGTGTCAGGTGGGTTCATGTGCTGTGTGCCATCACTGTGCTGGAAGCTCGCTTTGTCAACATCACGGACCGGCGTCCCATCGATCTGTCTGCAATCCCACTCCCTCGCTTCAGACTGGTAAATCCCATCCCACATCACAAATGATTTCCCAAGGAAGCTTCCACTTGAGTACAGTAAATAGACAAAAAAAAAAGTATGGGTCAAGTTGCTTATTGATGTCTAGGAAGAATTCACGACTTTGTGTCCATTGTCCCCTTTTTTTAATCAACGGAGCATGAGTCAGGCTTGTAAATAGTAGCATATAATAATAAAAAAGTGTGTATGGTGTCAGTCTCACTTTGGAAGGAAGCTGTTCAATATCCTGCAATACGTTCTTCGCATACTCCCTTTGAAACCTTTTTTTAATCTTTCGCTCGCTTGTTTCCTTTCTCCTCCTTTCCTTCCCCTTGCACTTCCTTTCTTTTACCCCACTGCTTGACATTGTTCCCGTCGCCTGGTGCGACCCTTTTGTCTTTGGCAGAAATGCGTTTTCTGCAGGAAACGGATGAAGAGGGAGTCGACGGGCTGCTGCGTCCAGTGCTCACACGGACGTTGCTCCACGGCCTTCCACCCCAGTTGTGCGCAGGCCGCCGGCGTCCTCATGCACCCGGACGACTGGCCATTCATTGTCTTCATCACTTGTCACCGCCACAAATCCACCAGCATTGCCGAGGTAACTGCCAGCCATATTAAAAATGTGGGTCAGAAAATATGGTAAAAATTTCACATTCATCTTACAACACAATTGTAAAGTTGTGAAGCAGCCTGCCACTTTTACAAAACCTTGATATCATGATTTAAGAAATATTCAAATGACAAGACCAAATGAATGGAATCATTTTGATTGATTTCCCAGCCCTACTTTACTGTGGATTTTATTTTATTGGATGCAATTATAGCTCCGGAATCACTGCATACACCTTTTTATTACATTTTTACTTGTTCTTTTCTCATGTAAAATGGATGCTTTGGTGCAATAAAGTTGATAGTGGCCCAGACACAGTTAGCCGTTTTCAAAGCCCTACATGTTGTTGTGGTCCACAGCGTAAGAAGGACTCCATGCGAGAGCTGTCGGTGGGCCAGAGGGTGATCTGCAAATACAGAAACGGGCGTTACTACCACAGCGAGGTGGTGGGCCTGACCACCGCCACCTTCTACGAGGTGGTGTTCGACGACGGCTCGTACAGCGACAACCTCTTCCCGGAGGACATTGAGGTGGGCGAGCGTTGGGCCCGCGTCCTAGCCTCGTCGCGAAATCTTTTAACGCTTGCCTCTTTCGTTCCCCCGCAGAATCGGGACTGCGTGCGACTTGGACCGCCTGCGGAGGGTGCTGTCGTGTCAGTGCGATGGACCGACGGCTTGTTGTACGGGGGCAAGTTTGTGGCGTCCCATTCCATCCCGATGTACATGGTAGGACAAAGTCTACATCTAATAAGAGCCTAACTGACACATTCAATCCCAGACATAATAAAAAAAAAATATATATATACACACATCCAAAAATATTAAGAGTCTTTACATTCAACTCAAGGTACTTTTTATCTTTTTCAAATATATTTGGCTAAAGAAGTGTCTAAAAATGGCTGGTATCAAATGAATTAAGTACCAAGGTAATCAACAACTTTTTGGTCCTTTTTTGCAACAATTTTTTTACTTTTTTTTCTTTCCTAGGCACTTTGATGTACTTTTTTCAGCTTTAGACTAACCTGTGACCAACCCCAATAAATCCTGTTATAAGTAATGCAAACATTTGTTGAAAGTTAATTTATAGTGTTTTTTTTCTTTTGTTAATGTTAAAAAGAATACTTTTAGGCATACTTAAACAATTTTTTGGAATCTTATTTTTAGTTGGCGTGGCTAGTGGGTGGGGGGGGCAAAATATAATTGAGAAGCACTGCTCTAAAGTGTTACTTTGCTTATTACAACACATTGCATTGTTTTGGGAATAGATTAATGGCATACCTGTTCATTTCAATGGGATAAGACGATTTGACGCCACCGTACGTTTTTGAGGAGAACGATCACTGCTCTCTTTCAGGTGGAATTTGAGGATGAATCGCAAATTTCCGTCAAGCGTGAAGATGTCTACACCTTAGATGAAGATTTGCCCAAACGGGTCAAGTCACGACTGGTAAGTCCACTCCTGCCTCGTACCAATTTGAACTGGCTACAGAATTTATTTATTTTTTTTCCCTTGTGCAGTCGGTGGCTTCGGACATGCGCTTTGAGCTCTTCACGGAGGAGGACGTCAAACAAAACTCCAAACGACAACGGGTTATCAACTCTCGTTACAGAGAGGACTACATCGAGCCCGTCATTTATCGAGCCATCATGGAGTGACGGCGGTTTGTCCTAACTTTCTTTCACCTCCACGGCCTGCCAGGCTTCATATTTATCAAGTACGGCTGGGACTTACACCACTTCGATGTGCTTTCAATAACACTTTTTCATATCATGCTCTTCATGTAGATGTCTTTACCCTTAATTTATTTTGGGGGGTGGGGGAAGAAGCCATCAGCCGGTAGGTCAAGTAGGCCAAAGGTTGCATTGGGGCCAGATTTTTTTTTTTTTCCCCCACGTCAGCTATATGCAGCTCAAAAGCCATTTCCTCATTTAGTGTTTTTCGTTGTTTTTTTTTTTTTTTTTCTCACATTCGGAGTGTCTAGCTTCACATTTGCCCAACGAAACTCAAATTTCTCGTCCCAAAAAGCTTCATTACAATTTGTTTGCAATCCGCTATGAAAAATGAAGAAATGTACTTGAGCCTTATTCCCACCCCCCTAAAGCTTCTGGATTATTTTGACTATCTTGAGAAATAATTTATGCGGGTGACTTAAGTTTGAGCAAATAAACTATTTTTGTCCTTTTCACTATCTGTAGAAAACCTCAGATGTATTTATATTTATTATAATTATGGCAGGTTTTCAGGCACTCTGTTAACAGCTTTCCGGCTAGTTTGTTTGGATCCATTTTCTCTGGACTCACCTCCTCCCACTTGAGGACACGTGGCCACTAAACGTTTCTTCTTTTCTGTCTGGTGATCGCTAGCTTTAGAGATGAAGTAAGAGTAGTAGTTCAGTCCCAAATGAAATGAACAACATTCTGAGGATGATTTTCAAATTACGGTCAACTGCTGTAAAGAACAACTGATTCCTGTACTGCTTTGCCGTTGCTTGCCGTTTGGTCTCGAGCGCGGGCCCCATTACGTCTGGATTTGTAAACCCTTGACTGTTTCAGTAAAGTTTGGGATAAGAAAGAAAAAAAGACACTTGTCTCAGTGATTCTCCTAAAATGACATCATTAGAACTAAAGCTAGGCTAATGTGTGTTTTTCCCCACCTACAACTGAAAACATGTAAAAGCTCTCATTTGTCTTCCATCAAAATACATAAAGGAAAAATAATTATTGTAGCCTGAGCCCTTATTTGAACAAAACTTGTCTCTGAAAGAAAACAAAGGCACACCATTTTTCAAAGGAGTTACCTGAGCACAATTTGTGTTGCTTCATGTTTCAATTAATTTACTCTTGATTTAAAAAGGAAGGTATGCTGTATTGACCACAGCATTGAAAAGATACCTTTTCTGGTACCCACAGAAACCCTGTGGAGACACCCCCCCCCCCCCCCCCCCCCCCCACCACCACCACCACCACCACCACCACAACCACACATACACAAATTCCCCTTTCCAGCAAGATAATTCACTAGTGCAATATTGCATAACATTGAAAACGGCGCCATTGTGTTTATGACAACAGTTCACTCAACTGCTGATGTCGTCGCTAGTTTTAACGTGAGGATATTAGCCCCTGCCTAGCTCTTGTGGCATCTGTGTAATTAGAGGCTAGGTGTGCTCATGTGAGATGTGACTAGTGTTTAACTGTGCAAGCCAAGATGGCAGCTATTTTTTTTCTCCTTTTGTGTCCTTGTTTGTCAGGATAAAGTATTTGTTTGAGGCTTAGGGCTGTTGCTAAAATAAATATAGTTGCCAGCAAAGGGACATGAGCCATTTGCAACTGCCCGGCTTCTTACAAAAAAAAAAGGGCCATTAAAACTAACCCACAAGCAATTCTATGCTTTCCAATCATTCAAACTGCAGAGTGAAAAAGTGTGTAACCCACTCGGCCAATGAATGCCTTTCTTTTGCTTAGAGCTAATCCGAGTCAGGCGTCCAATCCATTTGATGAGATTGGGAATGTTGGTTCAAGATGCCTTGAGCTACCACTTTTGGCTTTTCTAGTAGTAGCACTTGCATTAAGAGCAAAAGAGCTCCCTAAATACCAACTGATTTTGATATAATGAAAATGATAAACTTCAGTCAAGTTGACAACAGAGGAATCTTCCATGGGCTGTGATAAGATAATAAGGTATATCGGCCACTAATTTGGGTTAGTGAGCGTGAATTTTTGACTGTGTGCCCTGCGATTGGCTGTCAACTAGTTTGAAAAGACGCCTGTGATAGGTACCAGCAAGCACGCAACCCTTGTGAGGACAAGTGGTCAAGAAAATGGGGTGGCTGTCATGTAAAGATGATCATAGTTGGGGGCTGCTTTGCTCTTTCATGGTCTAGACGTGCAGTCTTTATCGACAGAAAAATGAATGTCCAAGTCCATTAAAACATTTTGCAGGAGAAATTAAGAACATCTGTCCGCCAATTGACACCCGACAGAAGACGGATGATACGACAATTTGAAGAGCAGAAGAAAAGATGCCTTGTACGTAAATTTGAAAGGACGACAATATATGAAAGTAAACGGGTGCAAAGCAATCCTTTATTGTGACACTTCTTTCTTTTTTTCTTTTTAGCCTTTGCTGATTATGCAATATCTCACACACCAGGAAATAAAAATGAGGATCCTGTTTTATGATGGACGGCAAAGTCAAGAGAAATTCATATCCTCACAAATTCCAAATCATGAATCTCATTCTATTAATAATACAACCTGAATGAAACTTCTAAGCGGAATGTACTGTAAGTGCCACCCCCAAGGACATTTGATTCCTGTTGGTTCCAAAATAATTCCTGTTTTTGTTTGGGGTCTTTATCTGTAACCCCGGTGATACTGTATCCTGGCAGTCTCATGGCTGAGACCAAACATTCCACCATTAAACATTCGCATCCACGTCAATACTAGCTGAGAATACCGTCTCGGGTGCTTTGTTGACCGTCTTTGACCGAGACCTTAAATCAATGTGCTGTGTAGTTCTGTGTCCAAATAAGACAAACGACGCCTGCGTCAAGGTCATCACTCATTGTACTACTTTGCATATACGAGTCAACCGGTCACACGCAATCTGTTCACTTGTACTATCCATGTATAGCAATCAGTAACAGACAGGAAGGGCATGGAATAAAGTCTAATTTTTTTGCAAAATATTTCAGTGTTTCAAAGTAGGGTCTAAAAATGCCTGGTGATAAATTTGGAAAATACTAAATAGTAGTAAACGTATATATTACTTTAGGTCAGTATGCACTTTCATAATTGGTTATTTTAGTATGTACATAACGCACCTTAATTAAAGATATCGCAACAGATTAGAACTGATATTAAATAATTCAATTGCACTGCTTGGTATTGAGTTAATATTAAATTAGATCCTTGAATATTTTTAATGTTTTGAGGAGAAAAAAAGATACATTTTTGTTGTGTATTTAATTACACAATTGAATTAACTTAAAAATAATTATTGTGTTTATGTGTAGCTAAATTATTAACACGATTAACACAATTAGAATTTTGAGATTTTTCACACTGATTGTTTAGGTGCTAATTCCATACTCATTAAGTGGGTAATTATTATTAAGTCATTTAAATTAATATTTAATTAATAACATTGGTTTTAGTCAGTTGCCTCATTTTAATTGAGTAAATGTGTTGTAATTTTGAAGACATTCTACTGTACGCAGTTTATGCAGAAACAGCAGATTTTTTTCCTCAACAGTTGCCATTCCTAATCCCTTGGAGCGCAAAGCCCAGCAGCAAGCTTAAGGTCAAAGATCTGGGACATCATCAGCTCAGTATCACTACAAACCCATCAATACCGTAAATATGAATATACAATACTTAGCTTGATGTTTAGCTTCAGCCTGATCATGTTTGTTTCCTTTTCAGCTACTAAACAACAAGAACTTATTGTTTTTCCCGAGACTGAATGCATTCTTGCAGGCACTCAGATGTTTATGGTCTCCATCTATAACGTGCTGAAGTAGACCAAAGGCTTTGTGTGTGTGTGTGTGTGTGTGTGTGTGTGTGTGTGTGTGTGTGTGTGTGTGTGTGTGTGTGGGGGGGGGGGGGGGGGGGGGCTTACTTACGGCTTACGTTGTGGCGCTCTGCTGGTAGTGACAACAGAAGGTCGTGACATCACTGTTATCATACAATAAACCCAACAGGCACTCGTCTAAAGAAGTTGAATTATTACTATAAAAAAATAGCCTTTAAATTGTGTGCAAAACGTTCAAACAATAATGTACAACATACTAATGTAAAATCAGTTTTAATGCAAATGTATTCATCAATTATGCCAAAAATCGTTAATCTGAGTTTGTGTACAACTTGCTTAAATGCAATAATGAATTCATTCATAACTATTGTGCAAAACCTCCATTTGACCATTTGTGCTCATTTTCAAACTGAATCTCATGAATTTGCTTGCAAAACACAAACTTGTAATAATGGAGGGAAGACGCTGCGTTCTTGCTGCACGTTGACAGGTGTCAGATTCCGCCGTCTGTTCAACCGTCCTCGAGACGATCGAGTTTCGCGGAGGAAGCGTGCGCTTCCTGTTGTTCATGCAGCGACTTGTCTCGTCAGGCTCGTGTGCCAAAAAGAGAGCTCTGCCAATAATGCAGCATCACTTGGAACGATACCAATACTCTCGCTGCATTTTTTACTCTTGTATTTTTTGGTATGTATGAATATTTCACACTCACATTCACATCTAATGTCAATTTCAAAATGTCATTAAACCTAACATTTGGGTTTTTTTTTGTTTTTTTTTAAATGGCAGCATAGCTGGAACACATGGAGAAAACTGAGTCTATGCAGTGGGTATAAAAAGTCTACACACCCCTATTTGAATGGTGTGTTTTTCTTTTTCCGTCCATCGTTCCAGATGAAGTGGACAATCTTTTTGGGTTGAAATCTGACATTAGCCATGTGAGTGGACACAAATGGAGGCCACGCCTTTGTTGTCTCTGGTTGCTCTGAGGGACTGTGCCATCTGAGATGTCCAAGCACAAAATTGGAGGTGGGTTACCACTCCCCAAACCACCTGGCAGCCCAGATTAAAGCTGGTCATGTGATTCAGGTCCTGTTTGACAGGTGAGCACCTCGCCAACTCACCTGTGTTTCCAGTCACAACAAACCACTTTGGACTATCATCATACGTTGACATCATAACTACCGGTAATATGTTTCCCGTATTTGTCTTGTAGGATTCTGACTTGATTTTGAGTCTTATTTTATCTGCCCTTTTTTTTTGTGTGTGTAGTAATAGTACAGCACAGTAACACTTAATGGTGTCAAACCCGTTCGATCCCAAAGACGTGTTTTATACATTCAATCCTATAATTATGAATAATTTTTTCAAGCTAAATTGGGTCTTCAAAAGTCTGTTTGTAAATGAATGTACTAAAGTTACTTAATTATCTAAGGTAATTACGTACTAAAGTAATCAAATACCTTAAGTAATGAAGTACTAGGACAGGGGAGTTCAAACCTTTTGCTGAAATACGTAGTGGCCCTATTATTTATTTATTTTAACTTATTGTTATTGGTAATAACTGGTAGTTATTTCCCCTAAAAAATGATTTGTCAAGACTACCTCCTATTATTTACTTAAACCTTTAAAAAAAAAAGCATTGCAGACCACATCAAAATGTATTCATGCCGTGGGCCGCAAAAATATGGATGGTGGGCCGCAAATAGCCCCTGGGCCGTAGTTTGGACACCTCTATACTAAGGTATATAATTTCTCTAGGTAATAAACTACTAAAGTAATCCATTACTTGAGGTAGTAAAGTACTCAAATAATGGATGACTCTCAGTAATGAAGTATTAAAGTAATCAATTAGATAGCTCAGCACTAAAGTAATCGATTACATTAGGTCCTAAAGTACATAAGTAATTACATACTGAATTAATGAATTATAATGTAATTACTCTAGGTGATGATGTACTAAATTAACTGATTGGGTAGTTTAGCACCAAAGTATTCAATTACTTTAGGTAATGAAGCGTTAAAGTCATCATTAACTTTAGGTACTAAAGTAATTAATTACTTTTGTCATTTAGTAAAGTGATTGACTTTAGTAATCAATTACTTTAGTACTTGATTCATTTGGTACCAGCCAATTTTGTCCCCCTTTTAGCCAAACATTTAAAAACAAAATTAAAAAAAAAAGTATATATTCGGAGCCGTGTTTGAATGTGCAGACTCTAAAAAAAACAAAAAAAACCCACGTCTTTGGGATTAAATGAGTTAAAGTGAAAATCCTAAACGGTTTTATGTCGAAGAACACTTGCGGTTAAGTTGTTGACAGATAAAAATTCTGTAGAAAATTATTCCAATAAGGATTTAACGCCAGCGTCTGGTGTTTACTGGAGATTACGAGCATCCTGCTAGAACCGTTGAACCACACAGTGTTTCAGTCGTGTGTGTTTACGAGATAACGCCCATACTCATAACCCAAACTTTTTACATCATACAAGGCAAATGTTTTGCTAAGTGGAGAGAAGCTCCTGAAAATGGCTGCGTGCTTATCAAACAGGTTTTTGGTTTGGAAACCCACTCACAAAGACAACACTTAGGTTTTGTTTTTTACATTTCTTTCTTTGAAATAGTAATAACATTCTGGGCCAATTTGACCCAGACTCATGTGTCGGTATCCAAACGTAAACCTGATAAAAACTGATAAGTCAATAATCTTGGGTCATTTTGACCCTTGTTTTGCTTTTCGCTTTACCAAAAAAGTTGGAAAAAAAATACGCATATATATATATATATATATATATATATATATATATATATATATATATATATATATATATATATATATATATTATTTTAATCCTTAAAACAAAAATTTTGCTATTTTCACGAGCACAAAATTGGAGAGATTTCATTTTTGATAGAAACTAATAAATCCATAATATTCTTGGGGCGTTTTAGTCCAGGTTTTGCTTATTTATCAAAAAAAAGTCAAACAAAAGTCTTGAACTGAAAAACTACATTCAACTTTTCCTTTAAATTTCAAACCCACAACATAACAGGAGGGTTCAACCTTAAAAACTGAAAATGTTTTTTGTGTGTGTGAGCTGATGAACAACAAAAATGTTCCAAGGTTTTTTGAAAAATTGTTCATTTTCAAATTGAACATACAGTAGTTGGACTTATTTGAATCGATAAAAAATATTTTGCTACTCTAATGACTGAGTCAGAGCCAATTTTGAGTCAAATGCAGAGGAGTCAGAGTCAAGTCTGACAGGGGTCCAGACTCGAGTACCACAGCACTGCAGATTGTTTTTTTTAAACTGTTATGAGAACATAGAGCATAGTAGACGCAAATACAATAGAAGTCCTACCTATTGCCTCTTAAATCCTTGAGAAGTGGCCTCCTTTCGCCATCTTGACTTCGGATGTCCGTCCAGCACAGACAATAGAATAAAACAAACAGTGTTTTCCATGTCTGGGACAGTTCCTTGTGAGGCACACCGTGCCACTTTGGATGTCTCGGACATCTTTAGAGGAGGAACGCCATGTTGACTCATGGCTGATGTAAACAATGGCCGTGCTAATGCTCATGAAGGCGTAGTCACACTTTCAACTAACTCCGAGTACAAGGAAGTACTTGTACAGATCTTGATGCTGTAGCAAAAGAAGAAGTTTTAGTACAACTTCTGTATCTAAGTCAAAAGAAAAAATACAGAATGGATATGTACTTAAATAGTACAAAAGTCAAATGTATTTTCACTGTCACATCTACAATACAACAAGCGTTTGCAAATTATTTCCGAAGGGTATAGCGTCCATTAGTGATTTAAAGAAAAAAAAAAAAAGAACTTTTTGAGGCATCTTGGTGCTATGGAACTGTTGAGTGTTTCTGAGGCTTCATTTAGACAAAAGTAATGCTTTGGCTTCAACTTGTGGCATCTAGGAGCCAAGGAACTCCACTGAGATGAGTTGAAGAGCTTATGCTCTGCTGCTATCTTGTGATGTCTTGCCGTGCTAGCGGACGTCTTTGCATGCCATCACCCAACTCTTACAACGCTGTCCAAATCAACAAAGACAAAGCCAACAGGTTCAAAGCATCAAAGGTTCATTGCAACATGCCTACTGGGTGAGAGAAGAAAGAAAACTCAGTATTCCACGTCGCAAAATATATATACTGTATATGGTGTGTGTATATATATATATATATATATATATATATATATATATATATATATATATATAGTATACACACACATGCACTTGTATATAGTGATAACCTTTGCTCACTGTTGTAATATTTGTCCTGGTGGCTTGCGCTGATGGAGTGTCCTCCAAATGGTGAAAGAGTGGCTAAGCAGATTGTGTTTCCTGCTCGATTGAATATTTATAGATCAGTTTGCACATGCACGCTTGCATGGCAAATGGGTAAGGCTGCTTGCTATCTCCCAAGTCCCCTTTGCCGTCTTGTAACTTGTTAAGTGCTTCTGGAGGATACAAGGCCTTGTGAATGATGACATTAGCAGGAATTCAAATAAGGAAAATTGTAACTGGAGGAGCTGTGAGAAATAGCTGTATTGATTTGTGTCTGTGGAGGAATCTGCCACCCGATACCGTAAAAGGCTCGGTGGACAAAAGTGTCATGTTGAACATGTTTATTTGGCGTTTTGGCTGGAAGCTTGGACGCTACTGACCCACATTTACAACTTCATGATGACTATGGTTATGCGACGCCTGTTGCCAGCAATTAGTGCCAACTCCAATGTTAGCAGTTAGCAGCGGCAAACAGCACTAAATGCTAGCGGCGTTAGCGGCTAGTAGCACTCAACTAGCATATACTGTATAGGCTGCAGAGCCATCAGATTTAGCAGTGTCAATATTAATGGATTAATTGAAAACAAATCAATCGTCAAAACAATCGGCAACCTTTTTAATATTTGAGTAAACTTTTAGAATCTTTGTTCAATTGAAGATTTTATAAATCCTCTTTTGTTCCTTTTTTGCATCTGCTTTTGACTTTTTAAATCATGAGCGAATCAGTCACAAAATACATTTCTAAAAGGATGGTGAGTAACCGGTTCCCCCCGTGTGATTGGTTAACTGTGTTTAATTGTTTTTATTACCAAACAAGACCAATTATTGGTTCACAAACAGTACAAGGAAAAATAGCTTTATAATGCATGTAATCGTAAAACACAGTTTTATCCAATTAATGGACAAAATACATGATACAATAATCACTTCTAAAAATATTTGATAGTTCCTAATCAGATTATGTTTCAAATGCAGTTTAATAGACTTAAGTGACTGCAACCGAGATTTGCTGTTCCTACTGATCACTTTTTTCAAAAGTGCAAAAATAACTACTACGCTTTTCACTGGGTATTCTGATTCATGTTGTGCTTGTGGATTATGTATCTTGGCAGAAAATGCTTGAGTGGCCATTTTACCGTTGCTGTCCATTGAAAATGACATGACACTTTCTTAGAATGCCCCCTAAAATAGCAAATAAAATCTTGAGTATTTTGCATAGAATATACTGTACAAAAAAAAAAGATTGGACTTACCCAAAGCCATTTACAAACAAGAGAATATAAGACATTTAAAATCAAACTAAATAAATAAAAAAACAGTTGATCCTTAACAAGTCACTGATAATCAGGTCAAACAAAAAAATGTGGGTATATTATCTTTTCGCCACCAAATGACGTATTGGAGGCCACCGCACCCTGCAACATCCGCACACACCCAAAACCTAAGTACACATCTTGTCACTCACGATCTGCTTTCGATTTTTTTGTTTGTTTTTTTTTTAAATGCCACTGCAATTGACAACAATAACAGAGGGCATCAATAGGATAGCTAGATGTGCTCATTGTCAATGTACACCACCCACTTCTGGGAAAATATTGAAAGAGGCAGCTGACTCAAGCATTTGAGTCCTCCTCCTCCTTCTCCTCTCACATGATGCTGCAAACAATCAGCTAATATTACACAAGGACAAACCCCCACCAAAAATCACTCATTGCTGACTTTCACTCTCTGTCTCTTATCCTTTGGAGGTGGATCATTAACAACACAGCCACAGTTATTGATGGATGAGCGGATGAGGGTGAAGAGTGAGAGGTTTTATAGATCTTTGTGAAAACAATTTTTTTTAACCCCTTGTGTGGTATTTTGACCCATTTTGGGTCATTTTATTCCACATTATTCTCACAAGGGATGGCCAAGGAATGGCACATTCCTGCTAGTGTCTTAACTAAGTGGTTGTTCCATGTTAAACTTTGACATGTTGTCACCGTCTGGGTGAATTTTCAGCTCCCTAGTGTCTTATTTCAATGCTTTACCTTTGATGTAATCCGAATCCTCTCAAGATTTTCTGAGCTATAAAGTTGTGTCATCAGCAAATAGAACTCTTTTAACAGTTTCTGATAGTTTGGTCAATCTTTACATCGAGGCTTTCTTTATAAAACTTTATATTGCTCAGAAAATCTCGAGCAGCTTCGGATTAGTGTGGGGCAAAAAGATTAAATACATTTTATCTCTAACCCAAGACGATTTGACGCAAATTAAATTTAAATAAAAATTGTCACGGTGTGCGATAGGACCCACGAGCACTTGAGGAAGAAGGTTGGAGTTGAGGCTCGTTATTTAATAAAAACAATACAAATTCGGAGGGTAACAGTATCCGGATTCCAAATAAGCAGGTGAACTACAAGACACTTTCCCAGAGAGTATGTGACAATCTGACAAAAACCTCATAGAAAGAATCCAATTTATTATGTACTGGACAAAATAAAGGGCTTGGGTTAATATGTATGCCCCACTACAAGGGAATAAGTAACTTAAAAAAAAAAGAGTTAACGAAATATATTGAGTTAATGAAAAATATAAACATTCTAAGTTTGTCAATAGTACGAATGACTCTTTAAATGTACTCATATAAAATGGATAATTATTACGGGTCTCATTTAATTTCATTTAATCCATTATATTACTTGTTAGACATTGAGTAAATGTTTTTTTTTCTTTCTTGCTAACAAATAAAGATTTACACTTAATTGGTCTTTCAAGAATTGAAATGACGAAATGTCACCTCTTTGTGTTCCAGAACAGTAAAAAAAATAAAAAAAATAAACAAGCATTCCTGCTTGTGCGGCACATACCATTAGGAGGTGGCGTGGGGGGTGGGCGGGGAGGGGGGGGGTCGTCAGCAAACGAGGGTATTTATTTATTTACTAAACCATTATTAATATCCCCAACGCGATTTGCCACATTGTCGCGGGATGTTTCGCCGGTTTGCAAAATCCCCAACCGAGAGCATCCAGGGGCAGCTGATATTTGAGGGTCGCACCATATGAGCCCCCACCCCGATGAAGAGGCGCATTCATTGGCGGAAGACGAAAACGAAATGAGAAGGGGGTTGGCAAAACCAAAAAGGAGCCGAGGACTTAAAGGTGCTGCTAACTCCCTTGTCCTTTACCAAAGCGCATCACGTGACCCACGGTGACACGCAGTGTTCTGGCGGCGACCCCCGGCTTTGGACGTTCTTGTTCCTCGGACCTGGCCCAGACTCTGCCACCGAATGTCTTGATGTATGCACGCAGTCATCTTGGGGTTACTTTCTCGGGTTTCGTCGTCATGGCCGGGAGGAGAGCGAGAACACGCTCGTTTTCTCGCTACATCCTTTACAGCCATTAGGATTGGACTCCATAGAAGCTCGGAGGACACGATAAGGTAAAGATCTATTTTTTTCCGTTTTAAACAGTCATTAATCCCGCTTTTTTACGCGATAATAATGGGGGAAATTCTGTTCATTTGGGGCTCTGCTTGGTTGGACATCGCCAGTGTGTGCTTGTTGAAAGATGTCTGCGCGTCTTTTGCTCGTCTAACCTTCACATTACTTGTTTTTTTTTTTGTTTTTTTTTTTAACTAAAGCTTGACGTCGGCGAGTCTAACGTTGCGGTTACATTTATCCAACAGTGCCATGTTGATACCGCAGGCCTGCCGACTAATGCCCCCACCCCCACCCCCCTTCTCCGTTAGCATAGCCAAGCTAACATTTACACGTCTTTCGTTTGTTACTGACATTCGCCGGAAAAAAAAAAAATCACCGGCGTTTATCAACTGACTTTTTCGGTCGTCATTTCGAACCACGATGGACGCGAATGTGCTCCTTTCCGCTAGCTGCCGTGTGTACGTAAAAGCGAGGTTGAGCCCTGTAGATTTGGGACAGTAAAGTTCCGTTATGTTTGTGTAACGGTTTTATCGATTCTTCGACTTTGGGAAGTTTGTTTAGATATTTGTGAAGACACATCATTATACTCAAGAGTAAAATGGCTTTACAACAGGGCTGTCAAAACTCAGTTTACTCAGGGGCCACATGGAGGAAAATCTAATCTCAAGTGAGCCGCTAGAGTCGTAAAATCTTGGTCTGTAACTTGTGAAGAATTAGTGGTAGCCTGCTTCCATTTACCAAGGAATAGAAGCAGTCAATTGTTAATATTAGGAGTGGGAATCTTTGACTGTCTCACGAAGTGATCCGATTCAGATTTTGGCATCTACGATTGTATTCAGAATAAACTTTCGATTCATAATGATTCGATTTGTTTAATTTTAAATGACCTCTGCTTCAATCAATAGATGTGCAAAAAAATCACAATACTACTCAAGTCTGCTTTGCAGTTTAATTGCAATTGCAATTTTATTTAATATAATTTAATGATAACGAGACCTACCATTACATTTAAAACCTACTGTTGGTCTTGAGTGGAACGGAGAATGCTTTTGTTAGTATTTTAAGTCCTTGCTGATGAACTGGATTTCTAACATGGCTTTGTCAATTATTTGGAGAATGAGAGGTAGGATAGTTAAACGCTCTGTGAACTTCAACCTACTCCTTTTGAGTAACTGTAAGCTTGTTTTCCTATTGTGTTAATATATTGTTCAATAAATAAACATATAAATAAATAAATGTCATCTGATCAACGACCCATGGCTTCATTGGCAAGTCTTAATGATGAGAGAGGCAAAATGACCGAAATTATAGGCCGTAAGATTAATTTAAAAAAACAAAAAAAGCCAATGCGGATAATCGGCCCCAATGATAATTGATCTATCCCTCTTCAATATGCATGTTTTTGGGAATGCGGGAGGAAACCAGACTACCTGTAGAAAACCTACAGGGACACGGGGAGAACATGCAAACTCCACACATTAAAGCCGGAGCCAAAATCAAACCCATGACCTCCGCATGTGAGGCACACGATAACCTATGTTTGCGCTGTGCCACCCCCATTTTCCTTGTGGACTTCCCGGTAAGGCCGAAGCGACAAGGAATCCCGCCCCACCTGTTTTCTGGCATCGGTCATATGACATTGGCACGCTGGTTGTTTAAATGAAAGTAATAGCAGAGTTTCAACGGTTTTCCTGTGTTGTGCGTAATGTGCCAATGAAATTTCCGTCCGTGCTGCGATGTGCAGGTGATGCCCTGGAGAGTGCCATGTGAATGAAGACCATGAAGCCCGCACACAAGCTGCTGTTCGTCCTGTGCCCCATGCTGGTCCTCGGCTTTATTTACTACTCATCGGGGAAGTTGCATCTCAACGTATGGGGCCAGAAACCACGTAAGTCGCAAAACCGGACCTATACTGTAACTGTCAAACGTATCCATTTTTCTTCTTTTTCTTTAACGTTTGCACCTCGGGCTGATTTCCGCATGTTTTTTATTTTATTCCATGGTATTTCCATCACCCTGTAGTTTGACGTGTTGGTACCCCGGTGTAGTGGATGTTGCCAGGAAAACTCGCAGATGAGATTTTCTTGCACAGGTTTTGATGGCTTGTCCATCGTTGAGTTTTTTTTTTTTTTTTTTAACTTTTCATACAGCAGGATGTGGGGGGAAAAAAGGTGATTTCCACTTTAAACCGACAAAACGAGTCAGATGTCAGATGGCAAATTCACTTTCCCAGGTTTAGATTCTAAAATGAATCACGTCCTTGACGGCAATTTTTAAATCGGCTTCTTCGTTTGATGTTTTCTTCATGTTAACAAAAATTTAGGGAATATAAATGTACACTGGGTTTTTAACATTAACTAACATTGGCTTCACGTTTTATCTTCGAGCAAAATAACATTTTATTCTATTCGATTAATCGATGGAGTAATCTTCAAAAAATATTTGAGGTCCCTTACTTTGAAGTAATCATCATTACAATAACTTTGCATTTTAACAGAGCAAAATTAAATACAGTATTTTCACATTAATGGATGGAATCCTTGATTAAAAAAAAATCCCTATTTTGCAGTGGCATGCTTTTAACATCGTCTAATTAGGTTCCTTTTATCGCAGAGCAGTTTTTTTCTTCTTCTTTTTGTTTGGATTTTTGGGCCAAGTGTCATAACTACTTTGGATTAGTTTAATGAAGATTAATGAGATACAGTCCAACGGATCTCTTCATCGTCTGAATTTTGCTGTGCCCCCTCCCAAAGCTCTTTGGCACTCAATGTTGACTTGAAATGCAGAGGCCATTTCTCTCCGGAAGAAATGCTTTCCACGTCTAGGGAGGATTATGTCCTGTTGGGTTGCATGTACTCACAGATTGTTGGAGTGAGTGAATGCAATGGAAATCCATCTGATCTGTAATCCATACAGATACATTTGCAGTAATGTTGACCTTATAAATATAGTTGGCAACCATTAAGATGCACTCAACCATCTGCTTTATGCAGCGCAGTCAGATGCACGCCACAAATCGTGCAGTGTAATCTGTAGGTGTGTTTTTATTCAGCCGCTTCAGGAAATAAGATCGTGTGATATCATGCGTTTCATTTATGCCTTTCCCGCGGAACGAGTGTGTCACTTATGACTGTGTAGAAACTCAAAAGAAAGGCATCCAAATTTTGCCAAGGAAGTCACTATTGTCTCATTGTTGTAAATTGCTTCATGTTCCAAATAATTTGTTCTCAATCAGTAAAGAAAGGCACAAATGGAAAAAAAAAAAACGGAAATTAGATTTTCTGATACCTGCAAAATCCCAGTTAATAAACAGCTTTGCCTGTAGATTTTGATCAGCACTCAATTGCCCTTGTTAATGATTTGTATGAAGTGCCAAAATTACTCAAAAGACAAATAAAACCTCGATTATATTTTTAGAACACGATTAAAAATTAAGAAACCTAAAAGTGTCCAATCCTCAGAATTTCAGCCTCTCAGCGGAAAAGATTCAGACATTTTTAGTCCTCTAAGAAAGCAGATTTTTCATCCAATTAATCGAAAGATTATTTGATAATTAAAATTATTGTTTCAGCCCATTTAATCCTTATTACTCAGTCCCACAATTTTAGGAGTATCTTCTTGCGTGTATATGCGTCTTCCTGTACCCCTATACTTGTGAGAAACACTCTTTGAGTATTCGACCAACATCGTGTGCGTCTTGGACTGCGTTGTGTTCCTGTGTAAAAGCTTGTGTGGCGATGGATTCTTACAGCTGGTTTGTTTTCAGTATGTTAACCCCCTTTTGTTTTCAGAACTTGACGCCGAAGTGGCAAGCGTTGTCCTCACTAACGCCAATGACGTGAAAGCAATTGCAGGTAGCGGGCCCGCCCGGCGCCGCCCATTTCCACCGGGCGACCGGTGTCAACCTATGGGCTGTTCGGTGCTCGGTGGTGGTTGCTGATTTTCACGGCGTAGAAATCACTGCTAACTGAACAACTCAAGCTTTGCCTTCCACTTTCACCTCCTCACCCAAAGTGCTTGTGTTCCTTCCATCTTCACGAGGTGCTCTGCAAAAAGCTGGAATAATATCGGGATCCGACCGATTAACCCTCCGACCGATTCAATTAGCTGATTATGGCAGTTCAAACGTCATCCAAATGGCTGATATTTGTCAATTATATAACCAGGTGCGCCTTAAAGTGCGGGAAATACGGTACACATAAACGATAATTATTTGAAAGTTAATTCCGTTTTACACAACAAAAAATTATTTTTGTCCTTTTCAAAACTTCATTATAAATGAATAATATTTGAGGATCTAATAGAATTAATATTAATGCAATTTAATTATTATCGCTTGTAATATGTTGCGATTTTTAATCTGGTAAATTTGATGTTTTTCTTTTTACAATGTTGATGATTAAGTTCTAAATAATAGAGCACTTTATGTAATTAAGTACTAAAGTACTTGATTTCTTTAGTTGAGGTACGTTAAGTACATACTAAAGTAACCAATTACGTAAGTGCGTAATTACCTAAAGTAATATATACGTTACTTATTAGTATTTTCCAAATTTACCATCAGCCATTTTTAGACCTTACTTTTTGGCCAAACACTGAAATATTTTGCAAAAAAATTAGGGACCTGTTATTGAATATCATGTTATATAGTTGCCTCGGCTATTCACAGGAAATGGTACTAGGCCGGCCTGTGAATAGAGGAAATCGGCTTATAATTGACATCTATTCAAATGCGGAGGGTTAAAACTATTTATTTTAATTATTATTATTCATTACAATTTTAGCCGATGAATCTCTTTTTTTCTGCCACAAATCAGCATCAGCCTAAAAAAATACAAAATAAAATCCACATCGGTCGGGTCCTAAATATCCTAAGCACAGTTAAGTGTGTTTGTGGATTTAATGCAGTTTCCATTTCATCTGAATATATAATAGGGCATTGACAATTCAGCCTTCCAGGAATAAATCTACTAATCCATCTTTCTCCTTCCTGTGCACTTGTTGGCTTCCCTTGGCTTAATTTTCAAGTACAATGATTTTTTTGATAAAGAGTGGCCTCAAACGCTGCTAACTAAGCCTTTTGTGTTTCAGAGCTGGAAACGGATATCACCGTGGGACGAATGGTAGGCTCAGGTACATCTGCAGCTCCACCAAGTCAACCTGTTTGCCCATCCTCCTACTCCCCCAATTGAAAAAATATGTTTAAATGGTTATACACTACCACAAATACTTTTCTTAAAAATCCCCACTTGATGAGATTAACCTTTTTTGTAAAGATATGCTATTAAATAATGAAATTAATCCAAATAGTAAAATGCAGTGACGCACTTTTCTCACGAGTTGCTTTGTAATGAAATAGTGCCCTCTGCTGGCTATATAAAAAAAATGTAAACTGCATTCTGCTCATGACCGTGCATTCAATTTGACGTGATTTGTCCAAATCGGTGGTTTTGCTTTTCCGGTTGCAATGTGCGGGGACTTGACGTGGTCATCATCTTCCAGGGGCGTGCTTGGAACCTTCCTTAATGAGCTGTCATGCATTCCCATTTTTTGCTTGTCTTTATCTTTCTCCTTCAGCTTCCCTGTGAAGATGAGCTCCGCAAGCACAGGCGTAATATTCTGCTCTTTCTACTTCCCACTAATCTTATATCCTCTAGAACTGTTAAGTGTCACCAGAAAGTTGTCTTAGGTCATAGGACACCATCGCACATTAGTTGTACCCCACTCGGAACCCGGGGGACACATTATTGCTTTAAATTCTCTGTCAACGGCTTTAGATGAGGGCTAACCACTTATTTTCAGCTGATACTCTAACAACAGGGGTCTACAAGCCACGGCACGTGCGGCAATTTTTTTTCCCCGTAGGAGTTTGTAGTGGTTCCCATCATATTAATATAGTATCTCCTGGAAAATTGAAAGCGGACTTCAAATCTGAAGCCTTAATTTTGAATGAATTTATGGCAGCCATTTTAAAGGAGAAGTTGACCCCAAAATGTCCGTTCCAATATTGTACCCCCACTCCTTTAAGTATTGTATTCTGAATGTGAATATTCTGAATCCACCTGTTTTTACAGTACCTTATCTTACGGGGTGCCCAATTTGTCACCAGCCGTCGCCCGAAAATGACATCACAATTGCTCAAGGTTCATAATGACCAGTCACGGCTCGGCTGTGGTCCAGGTGAGATTTGCAGGCTGATCCGTGATTGGTCGTTACTTGGGCCTGAGCAAATGTGATGCTACAGTATTTTCAGTTGACAGCAAACTGCATTATTAAATTGTTTAAAAAAAACAAAACAGGTGGATTATGCTGCCTAATTCATATGGCTCAAACTTAATGTTAATCATAACACTGTTTTTAAGTTAGTTGGGTTCAATGGAACTTTTTGTACAGTAAACAATGGAATTCATCTTAGAATTTGACAATGTTTATAAAAACAGTTGACATCCAGTCCATTGCAATTGGAGAGCATTAAAACAGAAATGAGTTTAGGATAAAATATCTTTAGAGTGTGTTGCTTTTGAAAATGAAATGTATTACGTTCGTTCAAAGTGCAAATCCATTTTTCGGGCACCCTTGTATTTAGAGTACATGCTTTCTGTTTCTCTGTCTCCTAAATAGCTTTGCTCTTGGCATCATAGCAGGCACCTATTGGCCGCCACTTCGGTTGTCCATAGGTGATCGCTAACATTTTTGTTTTTGTCTTTTTTTAAGCCTCAACAGATTGTTTTGGCTGGCTTCTCCCTAACCTTGCTTGTCTGTCTCAATCCCTTAATTCCAAGATGTATGTCTAAAACCGTGTCGACAATCTACAACGACAAGTGCCGCTAGAGGCACAAACCAGTGCTATTAACCCAATATTTTAACTTAATTAATTTCACTACATTCTCCACCTTTTTTGTCTCTCTGTTTCAGTGTATGACAAGCAGGGCTTTTTGCTGCAGTTGGACACAAAACTGTAAGTACATTTTTTTTTTAAATTAAGTTCAATCTAATGCTATTTACCACCTGCAATGTTATATATCAGTTTGGCCTCCAACTTTTGAAAGTTAATTTCTCGTTTTAGATGGAGAGTTAAGATTTTACAAGATACAAACAGTGATGCCTTGAGATAGGAATTTATGTACATAATTTGTTCCATGACCTTGCTGCTAATTCAAAACTTCATCTCAAGTACGAGTATTTCTGCATTGGAATGAGTGGAAATGCATTTATCTTTCCCAGTCCACCCCCCTAAAAACTGAATCCTTTGATTTATTATTTTAACAATTTAATGAATTTTTGTTGATTTGTTTTTGGAACTAATAGGGATTTTTTTATTGGTCTTAATTTAGACCATCCTTTAAATTAGACCTTAGAAAAGTGCACAAGGGTTTTTGCATAGACATACCATAGCTCTTGAAGTTACACATTTTGAGTTAAACTAAATGTTTAACCCCAATTACAAATACACCATGGACTGAAACTTACTACAAATGAAGGCATGAAAATCTTTATAACATCTTGTTCAAAATATATCATAAAATGATATATTGCTGAATAAATGTTGGCTATACATTACCTATGGGAAAACATTTGGTTTATATATATGCTGACCATAAAGCGCTACACTGCATTTTCATTTATGTCCACTAGGGGGCACAGGTAATTTGAAAATATATATCCTGTTAATTACGTGCTATAGTTCCACAATACCTTTTTATGGTCTCTTAGTTATGCTGCAAGCAATGTTTGTTGTGTGATTAGAAAGAGCATAAATGTAGCATTTTGATTGAAAGCAGAGGTATTGAATATAGCGAAGCCAATACCTTCTCGATCTTAACCAGGAGTACTTTATTAATCCAAGTTCAGCGTATTTATTGGAGAAATGCTCCAGGTTCCATTGTGCTTGCTTTCCTGCACCTCACCGCATACACAGTCAGGACATCCTAATCATGTCATGTGACGCACCAAACGATAATGAAATCCCTTGCCAATATGTTCAGCTATGAATTTCATTGATTTGTTGTTACGGTTTAATAGCATAATTAATTTTTCTTCAATTTAATGCACATTGTGCCGATTCACTTTTAGGATTTTTTTTGTTGCTGCAGCTTCTGCAAAGAGGGAACTTTCAGGCCCCTCCTCCTCCTAGTTTATTTAAACGAGATTGACAGAATGCATCGTTATTTACCATTGGGCTGCTAACCTGACGGCTTTAGTTTGAAGCACTGCCGTGCTGATTATTTGTACAAGGCTTCTCTGCTTTGTCTTGCCACACGCTTGACACATTGACCTGTTGGGGAATTCTTCATCTTGCTCAGGATCGCTCAAGTGGATTGTTTGAAAAGTTTGCTGTTAAGGCTTGGAAATGTGTCAGTATAATTAATAATGCTTGATCACTGTAGGACTCATGAATTTGTGCTTCTGCTTTTTTTTTTTTTTAATTCCAGGCCAGCGGAGTTGGCGTACAAGTACGGCAATCTCAGCGAAGGCGTGTGCAAGCCGGGATACGCAGCAGCCAAGATGACTAGCATCTATCCAAAGTGAGACGTGAAAAATATTTATTCCAAACCAAATGTGCAGTTTCATTTAAAAAACAAAAAAACAAATTCAATCCCAATGATTTCTTTTTTTGTCAGGACATTCAATCACAGGAACTATATTATCATTGGGTTTTTTTCCAATTTATTTTTGTGTGCTTGGCTAAAGGAGGTTCTAAAAATGGCTGGTACCAAAGAATCAACTAGTAAAGTAATTGATTACTTGAGTATCTCAAGTTATCACTTACTTTTGAACATTGCTATCTAAGGTAATCAGAAACTTTGATAATTTAAGTACCCAATTACGTTAATATTAAGTAATGAAATAATTTTGCACCTTAAATAATAGATTACTCTAGTCCTTTGTTATCTAAAGTAATCAATTTTAAGTACGGTACCTATACTGTATTATCTCAAGTAATCAATCACTTATGCACCTTAAGTAATAGATTACTTAAGTTCTTTATCATCTAAAGTAATCAATTATTTAAGTACCTTATTTAACCAATTACTTTAGCCCTACTGTATATTATCTAAAGTCATCCATTACTTTGTTACTTACTTCATTTAGAACCAGCCATTGTGAGACTCTCCTTTCCCCAAAGACGTGAAAAAAAGGAAACAAAAATGTAAGGACCTGGAATTAAATGTATGAAGTCTTAAAAGAGGTAAAAATACATCTTTGGGATTGAATGAGTAAAAGATTTCTGTAAATAAGCAGTATTAATTAATGTCATTGTTGCTGGAGGGAGGGTCTTAAGTCTTCTAATTCGAAAGATGTATGATGCCATTCACAGCAATGTGCGCCCGAAGGCTTTTGAGATGGAAAGAGAGAAAGCCCCACATTCCTTCAGTCATCCTTCTATCATCTCGTTCCCAACCGCAAAACTTGACTGTTGCGCCCGCTTGGCACAAAAGATTCGTTGTCATTTGAATACAAGGTCCCCCATCTTTCTCCTATCAAATTTTGGATCTTCACAGACTTTCTCTGTGAACTGCAGCGAGCAACTTCCTGTCTAGCGTAGCATGACTCATCAGCCACGTTCTTGTACCCTAGCCACAGTCTCGAAAAACCTTCTCAGCCGTCTGTGATGTCACTGGCGCCGTTGCAAAAATTTTTGGCCTCGTTTTATTTGTTGCTCATATAATTTAATCTATAGGACATTGTTCCATTCTCAGCGCTAGGCTAATTTGTTGACCCATTGGCCATTTTCTGGCCAATGCATGGGCCAAAGGAGGATTTTGTAGTTGTAAATATTTAAGCATTCATTATTTATAAACATTCAATCCCAGGTACTAATTTATAAGTGTCAGTTGCCCTCCAAATTTTAGAGAGAAGGAGCGTCTGAAAACAGCTGTCAATAGAGAGTTTTAAACATTGCGGTGCTCAACCCCTTCATCATATATTTATCATCTTTAAAATAAAATCTACATTGGATCATTCTGAACAGAAAGTGTACAGTGTATAAACAAAATGTCTTGTCAATCCTTTATGAATTACCCACACAAACCTTGTAAAATGGCTCCCTCAGATGAAATTCTGCCCAGTGAATTATAGCTTGTCTTGTGTTAACAATGTCTTTCCTGCTAATGATGTCCTCTAATCAGACACACATTTCACATCAAACCTGTGTACAGCAGAGAACCCCCAAATGGCAAACGATTACGACTGCACACCGCTCAATGCGCACAATTAGTCCAAACACATAACATTTGCATGCATAATTGTACATAGGCGTGATTAGGGTATTGTTTGAAAGATTCTAGAAAATGACGATTTAAAACTTATTTTTTTAAAACTAAATGTTCCATTGTAATAGGTGTGGTGGATAGTTCAGCTTTTAGGCAAAAAAACATAACCTTCTACAAGCAGGTCCACAGCCTCTCCTTATTAATCTTTTTTGTTTCCTTTAAGTTTGTTTTGTGATGCCCTTGCCCATTCCAATTCAATTAATTATCCACGCTTGCCCCTTCTTTCAGTTTTACCACAAACTGTTTGTACCGGAGTTATCAATTACTGAACTTGCAGTGGCACGGTTATGAAAATATTGGCAGTGAGAGATGGCTTTTGCAAAGGAAATGAAGACAATACTCTTGCCTGTTACTTTTTAACAACAAGCAGCCCGCCCCGCTCTCTGCTTGTCAGTGACAGACTGTTGCTATGTCCTAAGTGATTTGCACAGGTCCTGTTTTATTTACAGGTCTGATGGGTTCACGAAAACCCCCCCATTTGTTTCGCTATGCCGACAAAAATTCTCGCACGCATCTGGAAACGTCAAAAGGGCTGCTGCTTGTCCTCTGCAAGTAGACCTCTCGCGGTTTGCCGCCTTTGAAGCCGGAGCATAATGAAGCTATCCCGGAGACAGATTAGGGTGCGGGGAAAAGAGACTTGAAGTTACGAGGCCTTCTCCTAATTTCTGCCATGTTTGGTCATTGTGCTGCTGCTCAGCTCCGCGAACCCCAGTGTTCTCACAACAAGCTATCCAGATTCAAATTACTGTCTTAAAGGAATATTATACACACGCTATAGAGTGGAGATCACTTTTGAAGCCCGTTTTAACCCATTCACTGCCAATCTTTAAATTCTAAGTTATCGGAAATGTATTTTGCATGTTTTGTAGTTTTTCATTTTTGACTTGTGATGCCACAATAACAGCGCTTCTCAAGGCAGTTGCCATCGATGTCTTTAATTCGATTGGCCGAATGTACGCATTCATTAGTAGCCCAGAAAGAAATGGATCTTTGACATGTCAGTGAATGCGTTGTCACGTTGCCGTCTTCAGAATATTTTTTGAGGAAAAAATGTAATGCCATCTGTTCTTGAACAACAGTTTGAGTGTGTGCCTTCCCTGGTTTCCACACACCAGCGGTAGGTCAAATAAACACATCCATCCTGCGGCTCTAATGAAGAAGGTGAGCTGTATCTCAGCACTCTCCTTTCGGGTGTGACTTTCAGGAAATGGCTTCCTTTGATTTCCTAGCATCAATTTGTCATCGAGGGGCAAATACAGACACACAGGATAAGGGAGAAGCCATTCTGGAATCTACAGGTCATGCAGTTAATTAAAAACACAGGCCTCAAGTATCTGTTTTATTTGACAATTATTTGCTTGCTTTCATTGGCTCGCAACAGGAGACGCTCGTGTTTGCCTTGATTCATGAGCCCCATAGAATGTTTCGTTATGGTTTGGGTTCATCTGCGCAAATAAACATCTCCTGCACCTTTTCTTCCTCCCTTGTCTGGCCATAGGTTCATGAAAGCAGCGCCCATGTTTCTTGACCAAAACTTCAGACGATTCTCTAAAGTCAGCAATTATTTGCCTCCGTTTGGATTCAAAACACAAGGTGAGAAATTCACTTTCTTTTTTTGGCCTCCCTTTTAAAGTTCTTGAACAGTTTGTTCCCAAAGCTGCTCCACAATGATAATGTCGTATCCCTTTACAGTTCATTTTTAAGTATCAGATTGCAATAGGTGAGTTTAAATAGCAGGCGGGAGGAGATCTCGTTAGATTAGAATGCCACGAGATTTGTTATCCTTGCACAGCACAAGATTTTTTTTTCTTTCAGCTGTTTATTAGCAATGAAGTGCATTGACAAATATACTGCTTGTTACTACGCCGACATAAATACGTCAACCGTGGTGAGACTTATATGGACTTGAATGCTTTTATTTGTTGTTTCAAAAGTTATTATTTTTAAATTGTTGCCGGGAACTTGCTGCAACAACTGCTGACTTTATGAACATTTAAATTTCAAAGGCAGTTTAATAGATGAAAATGATTGTACATAAAAGAAAACGTTTTGTAACAGCGGTTCTATGAGCCCCCGGATGACCGACAGAGGCGGTGCTAAAATCACGGGATAAGCCTTCACGAACCAAGACTAGAATGCATGTCATATATGACTCCGAGGACGTGCATGTGCACCTCAGGCCGCGAACACCATCAAAGGCACGCAGTAACGAGGCGTTAACGCCGAAAAAGTAAACGTCAAAAATCACAATAGAAAACCACCAGAAAGTGATAGCCACATGAATGAAACAATGCAACTCACCCCGTGAAGAAAAGCCACAGCACGCAAACGTTGCACAACAACAAAACCAAACAAGGGTAAACCAACACAATCGCCGCAACCACCGGAGGCCGGAGAGCAAACCGCGACCCCGACTGATATTGTCAACTGGCTATAAGCGATGCAAAATAATAATAATAACGCAAAAAGCGTTGTTATCATGTATGATGTTTTTTGATGGTATGCATTCTCGTCTCGCGTTTGCGCGAAGTCTTATTCCGTGCTTTTAGCACTGCCCCTGGTGGTCTGGAGAGGTGAAATAGAACTCGATACGGGCTTTGCTTATGTACTAAGCAATGGGTACAATGAATGTTATCTTGGCGTTCTTTCAAGGTTTTTGTATGCCACACACATACGAATACACACACACATGCCCTCACTGTCTGCTTATCAACAGTGTACACTGTGTAAGCTTTACACCTGGTTTGTCCTTTCTCTGCGGAACACAGTGGCAGTCAGGGTCCTCCTTTTTTTGTGGCGATGTGTTATGAGCGTCTCATGAATAGAACGCCACAAAGCACATGAAATCTGGAGTCATACAGTAGTTACATCATGTCAGGAGATAATAATCAACCCTTTGTGTTCTTTGCAATGCTTACATGTACGCTAAAAGAATTTCATTGAGCTCATCATTTGTGATGCCTTTGATATACAGTATTCAAATTCTCATTTTAGGGCTCTTTAAAATGATACGTATATATACGACGTTACCACAGTTTGAATGTTAAAATTCTAGTTTTGAGGAAAACATGTTTACTAATCCATTTTTTTAAATACATACGTACATACATACGGTTATGATTTAAATCTTTTGTCTGCTGTGACATGAAAGTCAATACATTAAGGAAGTCATTTATGTAGAAATCCCTAAATGGACATTTCTGTCATTATTTTTGGCAATGACTCAAAACGAATCATGGTGACATAAGCTTGGTTTTGTGAAAGCGCATCACGTTTTTCTTTGTGATTTGTGCATTTATGCTGCATTTGCACTTCACACTTCAAAAACAGTTGGGTCAAAATAAACTTTTTATGGGTCAGAAAAAAATCAAAAAGGGGCTCACCCCAATTTTTTGAGTTGTGTTATACAGAACTATTCATTTTTGTGTGTAAAACAATCATAAAAATGGGTCAAACTGACATAAATATTGGGTTGGTCCTCTTATGACCAATAATTGGGTTCCCCCTGAAAATATTAGAAAAAAAAAAATGATATATAATATATACATTTGAACTTGTAGGAGTTCCAAAAATGAAAAAAACGTTTCTCAACCACTGAGGCAATCCCAAAGACGTAAATATAAATGTCTTAAGACTTCAGACATTCAATCCCAGATAGTCAATTTTCAAATAGCAGTGTATTGCGTTCCAGGTGCACAAGACAAGCCATAATATGGCTTAGTAGTGTCTATGACCTCCACTTTGCCTGTACACACTTTGACGCAATGTCTGGCCAGGCTCCTTATGACAGGTTCAAATAAACCTTTCCTACATAATAAAGTACCTGCGTTTCATTAATTGTCCAAAAGAGCTGCAATGTTACGGCTCTTGGATGATGCGGCCAGATGGAATGCACTCGCTCGCTTGCTGCTTTTGGCTGTGAGAGGAGAATCTTACGGTAGCGCTCGCATTATGTTGCTCTGCCAAGAACTGGGTTGACGCTAAGCTGACTAATCATTGTTTATATTGAGTACTAAAATGACATTGACTCACCCCAAAACATTGATGTGCTGGCTATAAGAGCAAGTAAAGAAATTACTGAGCTTTGGTTGGAAATTTTTCAAATTTGTGTTATGAGAAAGAATATAGTTATAAATTGTTAGAATAATGGTTCTCCCCGGTGAATTCTTTTTTTTTTTTTTCAGATGAGGACTTAAAACAGTGCTGTGCCATCCGTGTTTCATTGGTTACAGTTTGGCACTTGTTTTTTTGTGGTACCTCTTGGGGTATTTGATCCTGCAACTCAAAAAGTTGATAGTTGAGAGAGTAACAGTCAGTATAACACAATTTAGCCTTAAGATGCTTGATCTTCCAATTACTTTGTTCTTATTTTGAAAAAAAAAATCTGACGTACTCCCCTTTGAACTTGAAGATAGTTCATCTTACCCACAAACAAATTGATAAGTGGTTTCTGAATAAACGGGTAGATAATACTAGATATTGAACAAGCGTGAGTCATATTTCTGTTGTCGCTATTCAAGTTGCATCAGAAAACACATAAACGTCCAGGCCAAAATACCATTCGTTCCACACTTACTGTTTTATATTGTTTAGGCTGCATTATTTCCAGCAAGTAGTCTGTGTTTATGTGTTACGTGACACTTCCATTCTTCCTTTTTGTTGCCATTAAAAATTGTTGTCATTCAAGGGTAGCGTTGTGGCCATTTGTGTGGCCATGGCTTTTTGCCATGACACATCCTGGACAAAAATGTTTACAGTCTGGTACTTCCAACAATTAGCTATCATGTCATCTTCTGGAAAGTGAGTCTGACCCGTGGAGATTTGTCACTTTGACCTACTTGGATCCAGGTGTGGTCCTCGGGCATGTGTTTATGCTGCTCGGGGTGATGCTTGACGCTAGACATCGACACCACTTCCAAACAATGGCCTACTGCAGGTTCATCATTGGGCTTGTTTGCCAGAGTTGTGTAATGTCTAAAACACTCAATCTTGAAGGCAAAGTCAACCCAGGAATGTTCTGTCCAATAATATGTCAATGCAACCCCAGTAGTCTAACTATAGCTTTCTGATTAATACTGCATTTGTGGAACCAGAATGAAACAGCAGAATGCAGATGTTTTGCTTGGCCATTTTGCCATTAGCTGACATTAGCGCTGAAAATGACATCACAGTTGCTCAGGGTACGACAGCCTGTTTTTTCCAAGTCAGGTCATGTGATGTCCTAAACTGAGACGTTTCCTGAGCAACTGTGATCTCACTTTTAAGTGACAGCCATTGGAAAACGGGGGAAAATTGTGTGAATTTTGCATCTTCATTCATATTCCACAAACACAGATTAATTAGAATGCTGTGTTTTAGATTATTGGGCCAGCCTAGGACATATTGTAAAGAAGAGTTCCTCTTTAAATTTTTGCTCCCTATTTTTAATGGCAAGTCACCAACTGATAATATTGGTAATATTATCCAAGCCTTACTTTCCTCATGCTTTGAACATTATTACTTTTTTAAAAAAAATCTCTATATATACGGTATAATGTGCTTTGATTTGTGACCCAAATCACTTGGGTAGGGCATAACTCATATACTTGAGTTTTTGGTTTTCCCTTGATTTGTTGCCAAAATCACTTATGTAGGACATAAGCCATACAATAGCTTCATAGTGACAGTTAAGCTCAATTGATTTCACAACATGCAGCAGTTCGAAGCTTGATGCTGTTTATCGCTGCTCTGAATTGAGGTCTATCGTCAAACTAAACAAAGCACAGAATTGCACGTTTATTTAAAACAACCACATAACTTTGCCTGCCCTAGTACAGTCTGTTTAGCTTTATGCTAACAAACAATGCTAAATGCCTTCGGGCTAACAAATAGCTTCATCTTTGCGGTCTCATAACCCTTCAAGCAACAGACATTTGATCACCACTGCTGGAACAACATATGAATACATAACAATTCAAATAAAATAAAATTGACATAGCAAACATCGACGCAAACCCACCTATTTCAGGCCTTGATTCATGATTGTTTTTTTTCTTTCCTCCACAGAGAGAATCATAGACATCATTTTAACTACTACCAAAAGCTTTGGACTAGGAGATGAACTTGACAGGTAACTGGAACTAAAAAAAATGCCCCCCTCTAAAAAACAAAACATCTTTTCATTTGTTTTTGGCAACTAATCTTTTCCATTCTTCATTTACAGTCTCAGCTGTAAAAAATGCATCATTGTGGGCAACGGCGGTATCCTGTCCAACAAGTCTCTGGGATCACGAATAGATGACTATGACGTCGTGGTCAGGTGACATACAGAAAAATCTTTATTTCAATACATATAGGTCAGCTATAAACTCACAAATAACCACATTCTTTTAAATTACTTGTCTATTTAAATCTTTATAGGTAATATATTAACAGGTATTTAATAATAATAATATAATTTAATAGGTACAATAAGTTTGTATCATAATACTTGTTGGACATGTCATCCAAAGCGAAGCAAATCTTTATTTTGAGAAGTAATGTTTAGAGGTTGTGCACAGAATTGGCTTGGATGTCAGAACTTTACACACAACCTTAAGTCAGTTTGTTTAAAAAAACAAAACATATTGTTTAAGCATTATATACGTTTAATTATGACATGCATTAAATTATTAGTAATCCAAACACGTGACAAGAATAATTGTCCAGATAACTTCATTAATTGCCCTAAGCATTGCCCAATTCATTCTGGAAACCGAAGAGGAAACACAATTTTATTCATTGTTTTCTAAAATAATTGGCCAGGAATTTTTACAGTATTGTTGTCTGCTAAAAATTGGCATCGGCCCCAAAATAATCCTTATTAGCCTTGCCCTAATTCAAAGGAGTGAAACATTTGACTGATGGCAGCTGACTCTTCAGATCAGAAACTCATTAAGACATATTTTATGGTGTTCCAGATTGAATGAAGCCCCGGTGGCCGGTTATGGCAAGGATGTAGGGACCAAAACTACAATGAGAATCACCTATCCAGAGGGAGCTTTTCAGAAGCCGGAGCGCTACGAAAAGGATTCACTTTTTGTTTTTATCGCTTTCAAACCGTTGGACTTCAAGTGGCTTCGACAGATGGTCTTCAAGGAGAGACTGGTAAGAAAAGCTTCTGGAATTTTATGTTTTGGGTCTTTTTCTTTGACAAGACATTTAGAGATAATGGTACTCCTCACAAAATGTCACCTGAAGACCAAATTGTTTTATGTGAAGAGTTGTTTCAACTGGGCTTACTGAACTCACCTGTTTCTATTTCTTTCCCATCATTTCTGCATTAGACCAGCACCTCGCAGAAATATGCCACTTGAGTTGTTTGAGTTTCTGCGTGATGTTCTCTTTGTAGCAAAACATGGCAGCCTAACCTCCGATTACATTCTGTGCATTCCTCCATTGAGTAATTCTGAAGAGGACCTCTTGAATGCTAACTCCATCTGGAGAGCTTTGAGATGGTTTAAATTCTTAAAGTTGAGTTGAAGATTGAAAAAAAAAAACACAATGCAGGCCTAGCTCTTCTCTCTATGTAGTAATAGCTCATTTTCCACATTAAATCCATCTGATATTTTGCTTGTATGAGAGTTGTGAAAGCTCCAAATAGTCTAACTGACCATGTTGTGTTCTTATCTCTTTGAATAGAACAGACAATTCACTTTTTAAATTGTCTTATCTCCTCCCTATTCATGGTCACTCAAAAGCTTTTTGTACTATTCCAAGTATCTGTCTAACAGATTATTTCAAGGCCCTTTAGTGGGCAAAAGGACACTTAGTAAAAGCCTTTTTAAAATGATATATTCACAAAAAGGACTAATACATTGATAATACATTTGCAAAATGCACAAACTGATGTTTTTGTCAAAATAGTAAATACATAAATTATTGTTTTGTCCCAATGTGTCCTAAGTCAATTTTATCTTGACAAGCAAGAAAGAATTGAACCCTTGGGACCTTTTTCTTTTTCCCAAAACAAAACTTGTTGCTGTGGCAATGATATCCGGTTAAGATTCAAAGCGAGTTTTCAGTCTTAGCTGTAGTTTAAAAGGAATCGGAGTCTTGTTAAAAAGACTTTCATCCTGCCTTTATTTAACCTGACTCACACCTAACACTCGCTAATACAAATAGATTAGAAACATAAATATGAAGAGATGTTATCGTGTGCGCACGTGTCATGCATGCTCTTGTCCACACATTTCCAGCAGTGATTTGTATCTCATTAGGCCCGCCGCTCACCTGCTTAAATATTCCGCAACTATGTTAAAAGTTGAGTAATCGTTTAGAACCATTGTCTAACTTAAAATTGTTAAAATCCTCTGATTTCAGCTTCTCAACATTAAATTCTTCATTGTTTTTTGCAGGCCTTCATGAAAAAAGGACAGATTATCCTTTTATGTGTAATCAAAACAATACATTTGCAAGCCTCTGATTTTACTTTGAAAACAAACAATGACCAAATCAATTTAAAAACCTTTGGCGTGCACAACCTCATTCTCTCTCATCTAATATGGTTTACTCGTTATTATTTAATAGACTGTTTTAAAATCACTAAACAATACCAAATAACCACCATTCATTGGTGAATAAACTATAATTGAGAAAAATGGTTTTTGTACACTTATGCATAATAAAGCTATCAATTTATTCAATTTCTTGACAGAATAAACTGATTGTAAAAAAAAAAATATTAATGACAGCTGTACTCTAAATATCCACAGCCTGTGGCAATCGTGTTTTTTTTTTTTTTTTTGAAAATCACCATGTTTTTTTGGTTCAATGAGAATAGTCCTATGTTGTATGTGGAGCCTCTAATGATTCACTTCACTAGCACTGGGCCCTGTCTCTGTGTGTGGTGAGCGATAGCATATTATGAACCTTTTTATTATTATTTTTAATAACAAAATATCTTAACCGGGAATGTTTAAAATCTCTTGGTCAAATGCCAACTAGCATCCCTCCATTTGCTCTTTTCATTTTGCCTTTCATAGAGAAAGCTTTCATGTCATTTTGGACTGCTTTACAACAGTTCATTCATTTTTTTTCTTTGTAAAACCTTTAGAATAACAGCTTGAGGGAATGTGTGGGGCCTTTTCAATCCCTACAGTGCTTGTGAAAGCTAGTGCGGGCCCCGTTTATTCTCCCCCCCCTTTTTTTTTTTCATAAGGATAGTGCATACAGTATGCGGCAGTGTCCTACATTGTCTCACTTAGCCGCCGGTGAGTGAGCTGGCCTCTGCCACTAAACAAAATGAAAATTTCTGAGGCAATTATACAACCTTTTATTCCATGCACTCAAACGCACAAAATTGGCTTACTTAGATAACAAAACAAAACGTATGAATTACTCCTTCTTTAGGCTTTCTTGTTGCAACCAAACATGCCTACAGATGCTCCACTTATTTTTCATGCCGTGATGTAGTTTTACCCTACGTATGCAGCAGCAGGCTTGATTGCTGTTTACATGCTGTGCTCAAATAAAGAAAAAGATAAGAATCAGGAAAAAAATGTTTGTCCATTTTGGAGTTTGAGCCTCCGCCTCATTCATGGGTCATGCACCAGAAGCCAACCTTGTTTTGTACACACAGCAATAGCTCCCAGACTCCACTCCACCTTTGTGGTTGGACCACTCCATAATAAACATCGCCTCATTCAACCACATCCTCAGACGGGGTGTTTACAAGGCCGAAATTGCAGGTTGCACAATGCTTCCTTGTCAAGGAATTGAGGGCATCTTCTTTCTATCGTCAATGTCCAGAGAACCCCTTAAAATGACAAAGGAATCCCAAAGCTTCTCAAATCCCCTGTTGTTTGTTTTTGAGCATCTTTTTGAGAGCTACTGTATTTTTTTTTTAAGTGGTACCTGGTGTCAAATGTTTGAAAATAACCCTTGAAGGGCCCATATCGTGAAAATCCAACTTTTTGGCGCTTGTAACCATTTACAATGGTAATTTTTCCCCATTAGCACCATCAAAGTGTTCATTTTTGTATCCTATTGCACCTGCGATGCCCGAGCAGATAAAAATGACTTGCAAGGGGCAATATGAACATAACAGGCTCGAGTAGCAGCTCTACACCGCCACTGTACCATCTGTGCAAGAGTAAATAAACGGGCACCTTATCTGAGGAGACGTTCCCGTTTTTTACTTTCGGTTTCAGAACAGGTGTGCTGTTTCTTGACACGTCTTTAGTTCATTTCAATCTCAGTAAAACAACTGTTTTTGCCTTTTTCATTCACTCCGCCTCTGACTCCCAATACTGATCGCTCCCTTTACCTTACCTTTTTGTTGTCATCGTGGCGGTCGTGAAGGACGAGCGTGACAGGCGTGGCTTCTGTCAACAAGATGTTTCACTTCCTGTTTAGAATGGTCGTAACCAAAAAAGTCCATATTTCATAAGAAATTAAATCTCCAATGATCTCCAATCACCCTTTACAGTATATTGCTATATTGGATTGTGTAAAGTTTGAGAACACATGATATAAGCCCTTCAAAGATGATTTGATTTTGCAGAGCATATGAATTGAAAAGGACTAGATCTCCCATTGTGAATTGCTGCCCATTTTCCATTTTAGTACTCACTCACTTTGGCCTCCTTTCTCATAACACGCGTTTGATCCCCCACTTATACGAGGTCTCCTTGCCCTTTGACGATATCTTTCACTAATCCCAAGCATTAAGCTCTTTAGTGTTGATTTCTATGGCTGTGATTTTCCTTGCAAATAAACCGAACATTTGTAAATCCTGCCTTTGAGTTGACACGGGGAGACCGAAACTTGGAATGGTATTTAAGGGGGATTGAAACCAATTAGGGTGCACTTCCACAAAATTGGGTGACATTTACGAGACTAAAGGATAATCAAGACTAAGATCTGTTTTAAAGTAGCAACGTAGACCTGTCAAGTAGATGCTCTAACGGTTGCTCGGACAACGACAAACACAATTTAGAACCTCGGGCTGCTACCAAGTTATTTTCAAGTTATATTTGGGTAAAATTTCTGCTTTAATATCTAGCATTGAAAATTGAAAACATGCATCCGTAAATATTTCTTTTTTTAATGTCTGACCAGTCCCACTGAGGAGAAATTTATGAGGCAACACATCCCATAATAAAGCCGCATTGATACATGTGTAGAAGGTATGTGAGCTAGGGAAGCCGAGTACCCATGGCAAGTATTGGTATCGGGCCGAAACTTTGATTTAGTTCAAGGTATTGGTACTTTTGATAGCAGGTGAGGATATTAGCATTTCTTGGAACAATTTTATAATCACAAAACAAGTCATTCGGGTCATGAAATGTTAAGGAAAATGCTTTGTGTGTGAAATTTAGCATATCATAAACAAGCAGTATCATTTCTTAGTATCGATACTCGGGAGTTGAACACTTGTCTTGGTATCGAACATCCATAGTCATGTGATCCTAAGTGGACAAAAATAATGCCTGCACCCAACAGTGTTAATCATACAAAACCAATTTCATGCATCATTTTTTATATCAAAATATTAATTATTGCCCATCTACTCTTTCACTCTACATAAACAAAATTCTAAAGTCAAATAATACACAATCAGATAACAATGAACCGGAAAGTAAAGAAGTGAAAACAAACTGCTTCAGAAGCTCGAAAAGAAGACCAAAACAGACATTTTGAAACCAAACAAACACTCAAAGTAAAAAGCGGACTTTTCTACTGAAATGGAGTGTTATATTTGTGGTTGTGCTATGAAGTAGATGATGATGGATGTCACATGTAAGTTCATTCTATTTTGATACATTTTACTGTGGCATTTGTTAATCTCTGTTGTTGGTTTTTGCTCATGTCTCGTAAATGCAGTTTGACCTTGGACTTACTTTGTCCTTTTTGTTGCGCATTTTTTGGGCATTCCAAACATTTCTGTCGGGACCCATTGTGTTTTAGTTTTGCAAGTCCCAGGGTCCCAACAGTTTTCAGAGGTAAATTGAGCATTTTTTTTTTTTTTTTTTTACAAATTAAAAGCAAATAAATTGGAACGTTGTTTAATATTTTCTCATGGATGAACCCGAAAATGCATCCTCTGGAGATACAAAATCACACGGGTAGTATCATTGGGGAAAAAAAAAGGTTGGGAACTACTGTGCAAAAAAAAAAAAAAGACACACTGTAGTTAGGAGACCTCATTTTTCATTCGTAAATGTAAAGACTTGAGCATTTCTTTTTGTTTGGATTACTTTTCCAGCTCATTGACTGCTAATGACAGTACTCCTATACTTTTCAGGAATCATGTTGTTTTTACCATAGATTTATCGTAATTTTATCAATGAGTGTAAGTGTTAGGTTATGTAATCAAGTCCTACAATTATAACCACCGGAATGTTTGCCTTGTACTTTTTTTTTTTTTTTTAATGTAGAGGTTGCCCTAATCAATTCAATATGGTCTAGTGTCCGCCATAAGCAAGTGCAAGACTAGAGAAAAAGTTGTCTCTTCTGGCGGCATGGCAAGCCACAAGTGTGTGGACTTTTGAAGCAAGCGTGTTGGAGCGAGTGGTCACTTGTGCAGCTTCCTGTTGTGTCTGTGTTGACATGCCAGTGGCGCAGAACAACACGCTCGCAACAGTCAAGCCAAGTGGAGGCAACATCCTGTTCCCTTGAGGCTGTTTGCCAAAACGTTTTGACTGCTGCATCGTTTGTCTTACACTGCGTTTGATGTATGCATAACAGACATTTTTAGACTCTATTTAGAAAAAAAATACAAAAAAAAATTAAATGAATACCCCGGGTTTGACTTAACGGCGTTCGTTAAAGAAAAAAATTAAGTGAAATTACGTCTTTGGGTTTGAATGAGTTAATATTGCTAACTGAATTTTTAATAACGCAGTTGTGCCATGTTTGTTGCGCAGAAAACCTGTATCTCAGATTATATTTCCGCATTGAAATGAATGGAAATTCAATGAATAAGCTGTCAAAATTAATCAAGTAGTCGATTATTAAATTAATCTAAAACTATTTTAATAATCATTTGAAGAATTTCTTCACCTTAAACTTGTCCAAATCTTCAGATTTCAGCATCTTAGCAGAATTGATAGAAAGCAGAATTGATATCTTTTTTTAATTTTTTTTTTATTATCTTTTTATCATTGAAAGGCATTGCGGAAACCATGTTCAAATCTCATATACCCACTGAAGTGTCTTTACGTGTCCTAGTTTCCCAAGTACTAATTTACTATGAATTCTGAACCATAGGCCGCTTTGAACACTGCATCTTATAGTCCAGCACTACTTTTTTTTTTTTTAACTAGCCACCAGGAGGCAATCTCCTGGTATACAAAGGGAGACAAAGAACATGCTATCAAAGTATAAACTGCTATATTACTCTCCACCAGGGGGCACTTTCTACTACAAATCACAAGCAGCCTTGTTACTGTCATGTTGTTGCAGTATTCCAACAATCTGAGTGTGTCAATGTTATGTTGAAAATATTTTGTTGCTGTTCCTATTTGTGAATGTGCAGGAATGTTCAGTCTGTTGTTGCTGTAACCAGGCAGTGTGGATGGGAAAAAACTTGAATTCACCATCTTGCGTGCGTAAATATATGATGTTATAACCTGAAACTTATTGTCTGGGGCGGCCAATATAGGACACATTTATTTTATTTTAAATTTTTTGTTTGTGTGGCTTATAATTCTGTGCAGTTTATAGTCCAAAAACAAATGCACATGCGTCTCTTTAAATCCAGCGAGCGGTGGGACAAATTTTTGGGCACCATTTGTGGATCTCATCAAAGACACCACCTTGTCACATTGCTCTATTTGCACGCCGGGTCATTGCTGTGCAAAATGAGGGCGTGCATTGTGTGTGTTTGTCGTTTAGCTGGTCTCTGTCGTAGAATCGAGAAAAACACCCTTTGCTGTCTTTATTGAACATAACCAAGATGTAGTGTATACACATCCACACATTGCTAAATAGATTTCTGGCAAACACAAGCTGTGTTGACAGGAGAGATGAGCTGTTGTTCCTGTTACAGCTTGCCAAAAGCACAGAGCTGGGCCTCCGTTCAAAAAGAGCCGCCGCTCTTGTTCAATCCAGCAGACTTGTTTGCCGCTGCCAACACACACACACACATGCACGACAAGCACACAGTCAAGATATCAAAGGTATCTCAGTAAGCACTATTTGAACAGGTGATTCTCATTTTCATCTTCTGAGCCGCTTGGCTTTATGCCTTTTAGGAAGTCACACTATTGGCCAAGTCAATGATGCACTGCTGCTTTCTTAGTTGGTCATCTTGATTATTATCTGACACGCTAAGGAAATCATCGTTGAAGGCGTGAAACTATTGTCGGGGAATGATAATGTCACTTTCTGACTAAAGCGAGTGCATTTCATTAAGTTGACTTTTTCTGTTCAGGCAGCTCTGCCTGCCTGTCTAACTCACTTCCCCACCACCTAATGATGATTGCTTTGTGTAAAAAAAAAAAAAAAAAAAAAAAAAAAAGTCTTGGTCTCTGCATTGCCCTCGGGTCAAGGTGTGATTTGAATCACTTCCTTTGAAATGCCATTCTCAAGTTTTTATTTCAGTTCAGCTTCAGATTTCAGCATAGCCAACAAGGCAGGCAAAGTCATTCAGTTATTGTAAATATAGTTTTTTTTTTTTAGCAATTATTTCAACAGCTTGAGTTGTCACAAATATAAATTACTGATACCACTTTTACCCGTGATAGTCAAAATTTCCCAAAACAAACAATGACCGATCTGTATAAAGAAAGCGCTACTTGACAGTCAAAGAAATTAATGGCAATTTTCTCTTCTATTCAAAGACAATCATCCTCTGACATAAAACCTTACCTTGTTTTAAGTAGACTCCTAATTTGGTCTGTTTTTTTTCCCCCTTTCTTTTTTCCGGATGACCCCAGCGAGGTACGGAGGGCTTTTGGAAGTCAGTGGCCCAGCACGTCCCTCGCGAGCCCAGCGAGATGCGAATCCTCAACCCCTATTTCATCCAGGAGGCCGCCTTCCAGTTCATAGGCCTGCCCTTGAACAATGGCATCATGGGAAAAGGGGTAAGTGGCATGCAGGCACACATTTGCCTCTTCATGATGAGCCAGCAGTCAGGAATTACCAGCATTAAGCTTGGAAATTGCCTTATAATTTCCTCGTCGTTTGTGGATGGACCCAATCGGGAATTTGTTTAGGATCACAGGGAAGAGACAAAGTCTTCAAGTGATTGAGAATTGGCAGCCGCCGCAGCACAAAATGCTCCCACCTGGCTTGAAAGTTATCTCTGAAGGGAAAGGAAACAAACGGGGGGTACGCATGAATGAATCAAGCTGCGTTTTTTTCATTCATTCATCAGGAAAACTGGTGATCATTACTACAACTTGAACTGCGATATATTGAAACCCTGAATGTTTGCCAGAGAGTGAAATATTTGTTGTAGGACTGGCTCATGAATAGAATTAATTCAATCAATTCATCACTTTAAAAATCAAAGAGTTGAAAATCAGCTAAACGGGGAAATCGATGTTTTGCATAATTGACAGAACGCTGGAATAGTGGTTTACAAGACTGTTACAATAGTTCCTACATTCAGTGGCAGCCATTTTTCGATGCATTCACGCTAACGCTTCAAAATAAATAAATACCTACAATTGAATACATGGACTCATTAAAGATATGCAAAAATTCGTCTTTGGGATCGAATTAGTTAATTGTGACATTTAAGCAAGCATGTTTAGTTTATTAGTCAATCAAACCATCACTTTTTAATAGTCAATCGCATAAAGATATATCGTAAATATATTTCTCTAAATACATATTTACTGTGATTGACCTAAAATATTAGATAGTGTTGTTCCATTACTAGAAATACACCAAGTTTCTTCAAAATTTACGACTGTAAAGACATTTTTTAAATGTTATCAATAAGTGCAAGTCAAAATGTAACTGAATAAATATCTTCTATATTCAAAATATAAAATAAGTACAATTCAAATAAAATAAAAATAGTAAAAAAAAAAAAAGCCTTCAATCTTGAAAAGTCTAGTCCTCACCCATCTCAAATCTTGTGAATCTGAATTTGAACCCAGAAGCAGACAGGTCATATAAGTGGAGAAGTTAAACACCTTCCGTTCAAAGTCAAAGACAAACTAGACCTGGAAGGAAGCCTCCAATAGAGCTCATGAGATGACTGTTGTCACTGAGTACCTGGAGTCTAAATACCATCTGACATCAATCCAGTATGGCAGAATAAAGCACCATAGCAAGCGCAAAGCAACTGATATCCCAACAGTTATCGAAACCAGTTCTCAAGGAGAACCTCCACCACTGGATGGGTTGTTGATTGATGTGCTTGACCTCTGCATCGGACGCTTGTTTGTGTGTCTGAGTGTTTGCGTGTGTAGCCGGAAAGTAAAGCCCCGGACTGTTATGCGTGAACATCGCCCCGGCTTTTCATGAACCCGACATGTGTTCAACATGTGGGCATCTGCTACCAGTGTGTTTCTGCTCATTTGTATTTCTGTGTCACCGTATTGCTGTCTGATGCTGCGATGTTTTGGGTTCTGTTTTATTTTTCCCCCCCTCTCTCCTTTTTTCCCATCATACTGTATGTTTATGTACGTGGAAATGAATGAGTGGCTTGATTGGCTGCACCAGTGCGCGTAAATGAATGAATTAGCGCAGCACAGTAGGGGGTTGGCCAGCTGCTCGTTGAGGTCCACCTAGCCCGAGGGCTGCAAATCAGGCTAATGATTTAAATGGGGCCTCCCTCCACTCTTTCTTCTTTAAACAAAACACACACAGAATCTGGGGCAGCCCGAGGCCATAAGGAAGCACAGTTCAGGCCTGTGGATCACCGTGTCATAGACAGGGTCACGTCTTACAGCCAGTAGTTAATGGCCCAGTTATCGAGCTTTAGTTAGCGGCGTCGGAAACGCAGGAGGAGGAGGGCCAAAACGGGATCCGAAATTGATCCAGAACTCGTGTGTGTCTTTGCGACAGAACATTCCAACTTTAGGCACGGTGGCCATAACGATGGCGCTGCATAACTGTGATGAGGTGGCGGTGGCCGGCTTCGGCTATGACATGAACATGCCCCACGCACCCCTCCACTATTACGAGGCCGTCAAGATGTCTGCTATCAAAGAGGTGAGTGGTTTAAAAAAAAAAAAAAAAAAAAAACTTGGCATGTCCAGAAATGAAGGGACAGTCTGTACGTCAATAGTATGGATAGTCTGTCCCCATATTCAGTATTTTCGCGAATAATGACATCAGCCTTGATGATCATTTTACAACTTTAACTTTGGGAACTATTTAGATTTTCAATTTACGTTATAACAGATTCTGCTGACTAAAAATGGTAGAAATCTTGAAAAATGGAGGGAAAATCTTTGGGTCGATATTAGGGATAGAACCATTGTCTGCACAGATATTTGGTGTTTTGACAAGTATTGCCATCAGTCTTGATGGGCGTTCAAAATCGTTTAAAAACTGTGTTAAGTTCAAGGAGCTATTTGAATTTTCTGTTACGTTTATTAAAAATTTGCTGATCATGGTTGGGATCACCAGAATGGAGGGAACTATCTGTGTGTCAATACTAGCGATAGACCCATTACCGTCCTAATTTTTCTTGTACTAAACGACCCATGTTTGGTATCTCTTGGCGTAAAACAATCCAGAAAGTGGTTCAAATTGAGATAGATGAAATAAAGGTCTATCTCTAGTCAAATCGCTAGCCGAAGGAAAACCATTGAATCTAGTATGAAATAAATAACGACGTTGCATTTGTGCAAGGGTCTACATTTTCCTTGTGGGATTCCCTAGGCCGTGGCTCCGCATGGCCACTGAATCACCTTCCATGCCGGTCGTCACCGTTTACACTGGAAAACGTACAAGCATGGACGTCAAGCCCAGTGTTGACATGTGTAAACCATGAGCCCCATCTGATGATAACCTGCCTCTAAACTCCCACTGAGCTGTTTGCCTTTATTATCAACCTTCATCAACGCTGTCATCGTTGGCCATTCATCGTTAGCCGTGTGGCGCACTTTGACGGCCGCTGCTCTTGTTTGGTCTTCTGAGCCCAGATAAAGAAAAGATCTGTTTCCCATCAAGGTTGGATGTGTTTCAACTTCCCTGGTCATTTGACAAATGACACAGGAATCAATAGATTGCCCCAAATTGTCGTGCAAAAGTTTTAGAATATGACTGATAGCCAGATTAGTAGTGATGTCAACTAGGGCTGTAACCAACCATATATATTACAGTGTTTCCTCTTTTTTGCGGTTAACGGTGACCCAAAAAAAAACCCCAGCGAAAAGTGAAATCCGCAAAGTAGACCCAGGAATTTTCATGCGTGTGTACGTGGGTACCGGAATTTTTTAAAATGTCAAAATTATTTATACTTATCTGAGACAAAGATCACTACAGTACACAGGTAAATCTTAAATTAAGAAATCTTATACAGTAACTGTACTGTTATCCCTTCCCGTTTGCACCTCTTGGCTGTAGTCGGGGAACACGGAGGTTCGGAGTTGCCCTCGGAGTAACAGCCCTCAGACTTCCAACTAGTGGAGCCTATAGCTGGCCAAACATGATAACAAGCAGAGTTTACACTTGAAATTCCAATTTTACAAGGGAACTCTAGGTAACATCTTGGTGTCACACACAGTGCTCTCGTTTGTCCTCCCCGCTCTGTGTGATCATCGCCCATAGAATGCGCCAAGTACACTCCTCAACTGACTGGCCAAGCAGTCTGTCAATCACTGCACGGGCACTCCTACAAGACAGGTGATTGGCTCCCGGCGCAACCATCGACCAATGAGGACAGAAGTGTATTACACCTCCAACAACATGTCTTGTAGCAATGTCCGCGAGCTGATTGACAGATTGCCTGGTCAGTCAGTTGAGGACAGTACTTGGAACCGTCTCCCGGTGAAGATCACGCGACTGAAGGAGAGAGATGAGGACTACAGAAATCTTTGGGAAGGCGTTAGTTTTTTTTTTAATAATTGTTTGTGAATTTACTTTTTGTGTTTTTCTGATTCCCTCAGTCCTGGACGCACAACATACCCATGGAGAAAGAGTTCCTGCGCAAGCTAGTGAAGGCCAACGTCATCACGGACCTCACCAACGGCATCTGAACAAATGGCCGCTTTTGTCTTTTTCCCCTCCCTTCCTGCAAGTGTCCAGGTGGCCTCCACACTATAGGGTGATGGGAGGGGGGGGCATGGTCATATCAAAGAAGATTGCTTTCCAAACACAAAGTTAAGTGGAGACGTGCACACACGCGTGCCTTCTGAACCAAAGACGCCGACCGATTGAAGCGCGAGGCGACGCGGTTGTCTCCGCCCACTTCCTGTCTGACGCGCCAACGCTTGAGCGTCGAACCAATACGGAGACTGTGCGGGGACGGGCCGAGTATTAGCAGTGCCAAATGTACCTCGAACGGAGGAGAGGTGGCGCTCTTCTCCTTTTTGCTGCCTGAATGTATTCCACTTTCCTCAGTGTAAATAGCAAGAGATTTTGACTTTGGAACGAGCTGCTGCAGCAGCGTCCTCCCCCTCCCTCCCCCGTTTTGTCGCATCTGCCCGTTTCCACTCGAGCGTTAGAAAAAGCGTCCGCGCTCACATGCTCGTGGATCCTCTCGGAAGACCCTTAAAACTTTTTATTTTGATTACGTTAGATTTGACAAAAGCGTGTGCGCTGGCGTTTTCTTTTTAAGTGTCCTTCACTCCTTGTTTTACCAATCATTTTATTGGATCTGATTCTCTAAAATGTTGTTTGCCAACCTTTGTTGCGCCGAAGCACATTAGTTAGAAAAAAGTCTTTTTTTTTTTTTTTTTAACCCTTTAAGGCCACTGTCTTCACCACCCCAGTCATTTTTCTGTGTCAGTGGCTAATAATCAATTTCACTCACTTCATTGAAGGATGCCGCGCCCAAATTAGGAAAGAAACCATCCTTGAGCCAAGGCACATATTTGTTCTTAGAGAAATCTAATAGCCCACCAACTGAAGCAACTGTGGCTTTCCGACCATTTCAATGTCGTTTTCGCTTGAATCAGTTTCCTGTCTGGTACAGGCTAAAATATTTTTTTTAATTTTTGTTTTTTTTGTTTAAGTGACGTTATTTCTTAGATAAAATCTTTGAGACCATACCAAAAGTGTCCACTTTTGACTATTTAAGACCAGCATAGTTCTATCCTGTCACTTTCTTAGCTAATCAGGCAGACATTTGAAAATTTGACTTCTACACTGTGACCTTTTGCAGTTTAAACAATTCTCATGCCGGCAAACCAAAAAAAAAAAATTCGACCATTTCAGGCCACTAAGTCATCAATGCTAAAATTAATTTTGACTCCTATGCTGTTACATAAAAAATAGATTCTCACCACAAAAAAATATAGATTGACCATCCAAAGCCAATATTACTTCAGCTGCTACGTTACATTTAAAAAACAAAAATTAGATGGTTTTTGTTTGTTTTTTTATGATAAGGGCCACCGTAGTTCTCACTTTCAAATATTGAATTTTTGACTTTCACCATGGTTCCGACTGACATTTTTTTTTTTAATATTTATTTTTAAAGCGCTAAACTGTTTATATTAGATTAGATCAATCTTGTGGCACCCTACCAATTAAAAACGTTATTCATCCAAGTCAGTTCCCAAGTTGAAATAAGAGTTAATTTGGACTACTGTAAACAATTAAACATCTCATAGCATAACACCAAACAAAAATCTAGATTTCTGACCATTTAAAGCCACATCTCACTGATCAGTTTCCTTGTTACATTTACTTCAGCCAAATACACCAAAAATTCTGACTTTTGACCATTTAAGGTTGTCACCTAGGTCAGTTCCTAACTTGATACAGACTAAAATCAATCAAATTTGCAACTGCTAGACTATCACATTTCAGTAAAGGTCTCTTTTCATACAAATAAAGAAAAAAAATGAAATTTTGACTTTCGGGCCTCTGTAGTTCTCACTTGAGTCAGTTAGTTCCTATTTCAAAATTGTAGTTTTGAAGTTTTAAGTAAACAAAGGCTGAAATCAGTTTGGACTGCTATTCTGTCACGTTAAAACTCACACATGAACCAAAAACGGCACGGAAAATATGTGAAACCTTGCGTTTTTGATATGATGAGTTAGCTCCACCAATAAATAATTGGACCTTCTCCCATGTAGCGGAAGAAGATTCTTCCGTTCTGCTTATCACTATACGTCACTGGCAGAGCTAGATGATCTTTTTTTTTTTTTTTTAAATCATTTTGGGGCTCCGTGATGGGAACCGGGATCATTTGGTGGCAGGTGGAATCATGGGCTGTGATGAGTGAAAACAAGCAGAGGTCGGTTGTTTTTCTTTTGCCAACTCGATTGGTCATGTCTGTCAGGCGAACCCCATGTGTGCGTACGTTTGTTTCCGGGCCGGACCGAACGTCGCCTGGTCTTCCATCCTCCTCGTTGCTGCAGCTCTCGTCGTGCTTCACAAATCGGTGACACGTTATGATTGTGCAAAAATAGATCTATATTGTTTTTGTTATTTATTTCGTCACTGAGACCCAGCGTTTTGGATCACAGGCAGGCCTGCTTTTTTTTTTTTTTTTTTTTCTCGAGGGAGCCCTGAATTGTTTTGGACTTGACCGTGCGCGATTGCAGCGATTTGTGTGGCAGAAGCAGCGTTAATGATCCAGGATTTTTTTTTTTGGGGCTTGTTTGTTTTCACGTTTTGACTCTTAAGTCTTTTCAATGTGCAGTGTTAATGATCCATGAATGACTTTCTGTTGTTGGCATAATTGTTTTCAAATCACGCTTTGACTCAAGAGTCTTTTCCATTCTGCAGTGGTAACAATTCATCAATGATTTTTTGTTGTTGGTTTATTCGTTTTCAAATTGCGTTGTGACTCTTGAGTCTTTTCATTCTGCAGTGTTACCGATCCAGGAATAACTTTTTTTTTTTTTTTTTTGGCTTGATTGTTGTCAAATTACGCTTTGACTCTCGAGTCATTTCATATTGCAGCGTTAACGATCCTGGAATGACTTTTTCTGTTGGCTTGTTTGTTTTCAAATCAAGTTTTGACTCGTGAGTCTTTACATACTGCAATGTTACTGATACAGGAATAACGTTTTTTTTTTAAGTTTGTTTTGAAATCACGCTTTGACTCTTGAGTCTTTTCATACCGCAGTTAACTATCTCGTAATTACATTTTTTTTTTTGTTGGCTTGTTCGTTTTCAAATGTTTCGACTCGCGAATCTTTTCATATTGCAATGTTACCAATCCAGGACTTAATTTTTTGACTCGAGTCTTTTCATACTGCTCTGCGTCCCATTATCGATAGAACACAATCAACCATCTCAAGGCAGGACTGTCCAAATATCGCTTCGCTTGCCAACATAGCAACGACATCATCATCATCATATAAAGGATTCTTCATGTTTGGCTCTCAGGTGTCTTTTCACCTCTTCATTGTATCTCTCCGCTTGTGGAAGTGCATACTTACTGTAAAGGCACGTTTTGCTCGGATCCCGCGTTCCTCACAAAGGATGGCGGACGGAACTTTGAGAAAACTTTTAGTAGGCGCTCACACTGCCTTACATTTCATCTCCTGGGAAGTCATGACCAGAAGCTCCGCTGATCCACTTTGATCCGTCGGCTGCACGTCATTTGGGAGATTTGGGTCCACTCCATTGGAGATCAGCTGTGTTCGTCCGCTTGCGTCTGTGTCCAATTAACTCCTTCACTGCCATTGACGACTATACACGTTAAAGGTCCGTTTTGACTGCGCTGAGAGTGAATAAGTTACGGGACACTTTCAAGACACTTGGTTTGTCTTTTTTTTTTTTTTTTTTTCTTATGGTAGCCTTTAGCCATTGGCTACAAAACTGCATTGTCACTTTCCACTTGCTACTGCTGTAAAATACACTACTCACGAAAAAACAAAAATAAAATAATGTTCAGTCCTGGAACATGAGAAAAATGCATGTGTTCAAAAGTCACCTTTAGCTTAAAGTCAGTTTTTTTTCCCAAGTAAGTACTTCATATAGACTGTCTAATTGCTTGGATGATTAATTTTTAACATGTTTAATCAGTTAAAAAATAAAAACAAATTGAATGTGGCACTTGAATGAAAAACTTTGGACACTCCTGTTCTGGAACAGTTTTGATCCATTTTCAAAAATCACCTTTTTTTTTTCTGAGTAGTGTATTTGCTTCCTATTGTTACTGATAGTCACTTTTGTTCCTGTGGTTGATTTGTCCATTCAATCAAATGTGCTCATTTGGGTGCATTATTATAGAGGCGACAGATTATAAAACATCCCAGTCTCGCTGAAATTATTTCAGCGGCTGTAGACGTCGTTTTAACTGGGCCAGCAGTGAATGAGGTAATTGCTTGGCTAGGTAATTGCTTTTTTTTTTTTTTTTTTTTTTTTTAACCAAGCAGTTGAAAGGTCAAATATCCTTAATGTGTCCTTCCTTAGTTACTGAAAAATTTCCCAATGCACTTGATGTACATGAAACATCACTTTCAAACCTGCCCCCTCGTCTTTCGGCCGGTGTCCTTGAACGCACCAGCAGGAAGCGTTCGGTCCCTTCTGACATGTTACTGACGCTGTGCCACTTTGGTCTTGTACTCCTTTTGATGCTCAACAGATTTTTAATTCAAATGCCCCCTCCCCTCCATGCAGTTGTTCAGGTGGACCGGGCCCAAATCTCCTTGATGAAGTCGAATGTATTCAGTCAAATCATGTTGATTATTTTGACTTTTTTTCAGCATCATAGATGGCAAGTGATCAAATTGAAGGTGTTTGAATCAAAGTGTAAATTGCTTTCTGCAACTCAATAAAAAAATGTTTGTAATGGACATTTGTTTTTGACTGATTTGGGGATTTGTTTCTCTATACCGCAAATGTTCCATATTGGCCTTTTTTCCCCCAGTGGAGTGTCCGAACTTTTTCCTATTAAATATTATTAAATACGGAAAAATCAATAAAGCCCGCAAAAACACATTATCTAAATTAGTTATTCAAAAAACACTGCAATGTCAAGGCTTTCTGTTAAAGGTGGTGACGCACACTTCTAATGGTGTCTAACAGACATTTTTTATTTTTAAATAGCATTGCTGACTTTGTCAAAATATATTTTCTGCATATTCCACGGGCCACAAATATTTTGATGATCGGCCGCGATGAATGGCCTCCGGGCCAAGTTTTGTACACCGCTGGCCTACCCTCATTCCTTTATTTTGTTGTGATCCCATCCTTGTGTATAGCAAGGTAGATCTGGTTTCATGGTAGTGGCCTTGAGGGACCTATTTGGGACCTGTTCCCCACACACACACACACACTCCATAAACGCACAACTTGTCAGCTGGAGTCGTGAAAGTCTCGCTGTCGTTTACACACGCACGTGGAGCTCTTAAACAAACCAGATGAGTGTCTCTGGGAGGGAGGGAGGGAGGGAGGGTGTGGCCTGTCCAGCTGTGGGAGGACAAAATGCTGAAGGCCGAGTGGGGCTTAGAGGACCAGAGGTGGCAAAAGCACTTGAGTAGAACTGATAAATGATGTTTTGCAATGTAAATGTTTACAAACGTATCCCTTATATAACCTGAAAAATCTACTAAAGTACAGTTAGCAAAAAAAAAAAAAATACACCAGTATATTGGACTGAGCTATTTTGTTGTTAATAGGGTGAAGAAAGGAATGTCACGCCTCAAAGCTGTGGTTCCTCAACAGCTTTCCCAGCTCCACTGGGTGGGATGATGCCAGAGGATATTTGCCACCTGGGAAGTCGTGGCCGGCCAACTGCGAGTCCGGCAGACGGCCGTAGCGACGTGCCTGCACCTCTTCAGTGGCTGGGCCTTTTATTCTGTGCGACAGGTTCGCCGGCCCGCCTCCTCTCAGAAGACTTGCAAGAAAGAGGCCGTGACCTCCAGGCCTGAAACTCAACTCCTTAGAAAAAGCGGTGGAATGGTGAGAACCCCCCCCCCCCCCCCCCCTTTTTTCTCTACCGCTTGTTAGGTGGTCTGTATTTATTTACATATATATATATATATATATATATATATATATATATATATATATATATATATATATATATATATATATATATATATACAAACACACACAAAAGGAAGCTCTTAAACTCTCAACATAGTCTGGAGCACTACTTTTGCCTAAATGAAATTGGCACCAAGATGCCACAAGATAGAGCCAAAGCACTACTTCTACCTAAAGGAAGCTCTTTATCAATGTATTTCTTTGGCATTAAGATGCCAAAAAATTATTTTTCAGCATTGTTTCTTAACAAGATGGCTGCAGAGCTTTTCTTTTGTCTAAAATGAAGTGCCTCCACCCTATTCAACTTAGTTCTATATCACCAAGATGTCAGCAAAGCACTGCTCGTGTCTAAATGAAGGTCTTCAACTCACATCGACATAGTTCCTTGACACCAAGATGCCACTAGATGGCTCCGGAGCACTACCTTTGTCTAAATGAAGTGCCTCAACACTATTTAAGATAGTTCTATATCACTGAGGTGCCACAAGAAGGCAGCAAAGCACTTCACGTGTAAACGAGGTTTTTCAACATGTCAACATAGTTCGTAGTCACCAAGATGGCTCCGGAGCACTACCTTTGTTTAAACGAAGTGCCTCAACCCTATTCAACATAGTTTTTTATCACCAAGATTCCACAAGATGGCAGCAAAGCACTACTTATGTCTAAACAAGGATCTTCAACTCACGTCGACTTAGTTCCTAGTCAACAAGATGCCACAAGATGGCAGCAAAGCACTAAAGTCTAAACGAAGGTCTTCAACTCACGCCAACATAGTTTCGTGGCACCAAGGTGCCACAAGATGAAGTACAAACACTACTTTGTAAATAAATAAATGTAGCTCCTGAACTCACTTAAACATAGTAACGTGATATGGTAGCAAAGTATGACCTTTTTCGAAAAGAAATACAGTGTACACAATGTACACGTGTATGTACTGTGTGTGTGCGTGTATGTATATATATATATATATATATATATATATATATATATATATATATATATATATATATATATATATATATATATATATATATATAAAAACTCTGACTGCATTGCCATCCTAGAGCCCTTTGAGAGGAATCACAGCAGACATTGTTAACCTATCTCGTCCAACATCGGTCACCTCTGACCTCCAAAATGTTCTTCTGAGGGAAGGAACAAAAGTTCTCACGGAAAATGGGGACTCGCCAGTGGCGCTTCTAGGGGCGCGCTGGGCAAAATTTGACCTGAAATTCTCCACTTCTGCAACGTTATGCAAGGCTTTTGCATTCTTCTTTTGGAGAGCTTTATGACGTATGAGGTGACTGTCCAAACATCGTCACGCTCCAAAGCCTCAAACAACACTTAGCGAGTTGATGGCTTCCACTGATGGATGATGTTGACTCACTTGTTACATGTTGTGGCCTCTGCCGCGCCATTCCTTTCAGACTATTTTTAGCCGCATGCTGTCCCTTATGGCGCTACTAGCATTAGGAGCCGCGCACTGGAAATAAATTAAGTCAGCACGTATGCTATATCCTCCGGAGCCAGCCAACTATACCGACTGTACTGGTTGATATCTCAGCCCTGGTAGAACAAGGAGTGTGCAGTAAGGTACAACAAATGTTTATTTTTTTTACCGCAACAGTATGAAATTCCTGCACACGAGTAGAACAACAGCGTTACTTAGTGAGGTCAAGCCGTACATTAGTTGATAACTGCGACTCCACGTTTCTGCATGTGCATAAGACAAATTTGCATGAGGGGGGAAGAAAATGCACTAGTTGACATCCATGCACTATTTGTAAAGGTCAATTAATGGATTTCAATTTCAGTTGAAACATGCTTCTCGTTCGTCCCTTCATAATTAAGAATTAAAAAAAAGCATCAGGGTGGGCTTAAATTCATTTTTTGAATGCTGTAGTACATTGTTCAATACCTTTCAGTTGTATTTAACTTAATTACATACAATACAGCTGCAATTAAGAAACAATTAAAAAACAGCATTTGTGTATGATGTACTTATGAAATCATGATGTCTGTTTAGTTTGTTTTATGATCTTTAATGTTTGATATTAATGCTCAGGCTTCATTGCTTGCAATACCATAAAAAAGACTTTTTATTAGGGATGTCCTAATCACATGATTGAAAATCAGTCCAATCACATCATTTGCATCTAATTGATGACTCCCTATTGTACAGTATAACACTGACATGATATATATATACAGTATATATATATATATATATATATATATATATATATATATATATATGCAATGCAAAGCTTCAAATTGTAATCAAAGTGTGATAATTACGGATGAGTAGACAACGGTGCTAGGTGCCGCAAGTGCACACAGTGTTGTGAAGTCCCGCGTGATTCGTCGGGTATGATGTGCCCGTACATTCCTGCATGTCACCCACTTGTTGTCGCGGCCTGCCGGCGCAGAGCAGGGTTCCTCCCAGCATTTGTCTGTGCCTTTTAAAGGTTAGCGTGGCCCTGTTTACCCAGCCTTTGTGCGCCCGTGTTTGCCGTGCAGGGAGTGCCTCGTGGTTGTGTGCGAGGTGGACTGGCGCAAGTCCACATGTTCCATGACGCTGTAATCAGTAATTCTCTTCAGCACGTATCGTCTCTCTTGGCTGTACTGTGTTCTTTTTTTTGTCCAATCAGAATTCAGCTTCTAGGTGTTGTTATGTCAATCAAAGCTGCTCAGAATGATCAGGGAGAGTATTGCTGCTCAAAAGCGTTTTTTGAAGCATTTTTTGGTTATTTTCTTCCACGTCATTCTCGCAATATTGAGCGGTATGGCACACTCTTGCAAGTGTAATTACAAAGTGGTTGTAATTGTTGAACTTCGACCCGTTGTCACCATTTGAGTGAAATTTCAGCTCCCTGGTGTCTTATTTCAATGCCTTCCCTTTGATGTGAAATGCCTTTGATGTGAAATGCCACAGGATTGCACAAAATCGCAAACAAGGGTTGACTGACATCATATTGGAAACAGAGATTGCTGTTTTAACCAATCAGATTGCTCATTTGTCCTCACAGGGCCAGCTAGCTGGCACACCACCTGGCACATCAGCTTTTTTTGTATCCTCTAGTGCTCTGGTGAGTCTGATGCATTTTATTTACATTTATTTACTCCCTACCAACATACATGTAGTATTGATGATTTTATTTTCCAATATGATAGTAAGGTGTTATGAATTCGCACCTAATCATGTGTTTCCACTGTTTTTTTTGGGAAATATTGTCACTTGATTAATTCATTTTGCATGAAGTGATATGGCAACATTTTAGTAGAGGAGCAGCAACTCGGCTGGACTTGATTGTGTGTCATTAGGTCACTAATTTAGCCATTTGCCCCTAAATTCTGGAAAATTGATAAAAAAATGCATCGCTATTATCTATAACTTGGGGCTCTGATTAAAAAAAACAAACAAAAAAAAACATGACTTTTCAAAAAATATCTCCCAATACGCCTCCCACTCAGCCCCAGTTGATCCGTTCCTAGCTTCACACAAAAAAATCCAATTCTGTTACAATTTTTTAACAAATTGCAATTAATTTTCCTTGTTTAAAATTTCCAACAACTATTTTCTACAAAATGACCAGCTGTCAATCAAATTTTAAACTTCAAATTAACTTTCTTTTGTGTTTTGTTGCAAAGTTAGCAGGTCAGCTGCCACCATATTGGTGCATCTCTGCCCTGATAATTGGCCCAGCTATTCCTGTGTGTGAACAAGGATGGACTCAGACGTTGGTTCAGCCTGCTCGCTTCTTTTAATTGAGAAGAATGGCGTAACAATCCGCTGTAAGCTGCAACAGGCAATTAATGCAGCTAACTGACTTCTACCCTCTAGCTCGTTTCCATACAGTATTCTTCATATTATTATAAGAATACGCCCGATATAAAAATGCACTGTGCCTCAAAACTCAGCTTATGTAGGTGACAGATCAATCTTACTTGAATCGTGTCGAATAAAAAAATAATATAATCTTTAAGTTACTATTTATAGGATACGCCCTTACTTTTAGCCTTTTTGGGAGGGGTACTAGTGACGTGCAAGGCCCAAGATGTCGTCCATTCATATTTTGGGACAGCCCTTCATTGTGGATCGACAATTACAGCCCCTTTACGCGCCCCTGGAAGATAGCGGGCAGCAACATCCCGTCATGACGCAGGTGAATCCTGGGTGTGGGGCGGGGGGTGCTTGAGTGAACGCCCCACTCCCTCCCATCCTCGCCTGCCTCTTTTCTCCTCCCCCGGAGGAACAAGGAGACACATGAGCCGTGCACACTTGAGAGAGAAGTCACAAGAGCTGAAGCAGCCACCGGCGCGCTCCACTTTCTCTCTGACAGGCAGAGCGTACTTTTTTTTTTTTTTTTTTTTTTTTTTAACCCCAGGCCATTCCAGGAACACTTGGCTTCACTTTGGATGCCCGCGCTCGGGAGTCTCCTCCGGTTGGCGTAATTGCTGGCCTTATGAGAGGACTTGTCACTTTCTGAAGCTTTTTTTTTTTTTGTTTGTTTGTTTTTTGGGGGGGACCACCTTTGAGTCGAAGGCCGTGCGTGGAAGTTGCGAGATTTTCCCCCGTCAAAGCATCCACGCTGATTGGAGGCAGGACTGAACAGGTTAGCTTCATCACATGAAACCATGCTTGTTGGATGTGAGTCAGCTCACAAGCAAATTGAGGACAAATATTTAGTACATGTCTGAGGAGTGTATGCGTGCGTACATGATTTTTTTTTTTTAATTTCCATCCCATACTCCAATTAGATTGAATATAGGTTTCCCGCTGCTTGTTAAGTTTCTTACCCATCTGCTTTCCAATTACAATTTTTCCGTGCACACTTCTTGGGATAGATTTCTATCACCGCCGACAGGTCAGCACTTCGATAGGGAGGGGGTAAATATTAAGGATGTCCCGATCACGTGATTGGGATCAATCACATCATTTTCTGCTAATAAGAATTGGGGTAGAAATATTGGGGTAAGGACATTTTTATTTTATCATATATATATATATATATATATTCATTTTGAAGCACTAAAAAAGTAAACACTTTGCCAAATGAATCTCTAATAATATTAATAAAAATGCATTATTTTTATATAGTGCTTTTCTCAAAGACATTTTACAAAGGATATAATATTGCCAAGGCAAAAGCAAAAACAAAAAAAACAACCAAAAAATGTATAATATTACTAATGCATATTTTTACACTCTCGCTACTCACACTACAAAATTGATAAAGTTCCAGCAATTTGAATGTTGGCAATTTGAAATCTTTTGAGAAAAATACGTTTCAACTTATATATACTTTTATGTATATATATATATATATATATATATATATATATATATATATATATATATATATATATATATATATATATATATATATATAATACGTAAAAGAGGAATCAAGCAATTGATCCATGGACCGGTGCAGGTCCCCGACCCGAGGTTTGGCGACCATTGCCTGAATCGCGGCCAGCCCACGAAGCTTGGCCTACTTTACAACCCGGGTCCCCCCGAAATATGCTCTCACTGTTCTGTGCTGTACTTTTTATGAATCTCATGCAAAATGAAAATACATGATTAATGGCCAGTCGCAGAGTGAGGAAACTGCACGTTAAGTGTAACGAATGTGCTGCTGTCTCTTTGCTGTTTCTGCTTGTATTCCAAAGGAAAAACAGAAATACCGTAATGAGCATGTGCCATTATTCCTAATAACAACAAAGCTAATGATGTCTCAAGACTCTTGAACTGTACGGCGCACCCCCCATTTATCACGGGGGATACGTCCCAGACCTCAACTCCTGACAGGTGAAGACTTGATGAACATTTGTAATTTAAGCTTACCAATCCCACAGGCTTTTAAACCATTTCGCCTCATTAAAACATAGTTATCGTTAGGCATAAGAAAGGCTGTCCAAGTCAAATTTGGAGATGAATGTACATTTTAAACACACACACACACACACACACACACACAATTGTATTGACCTCTGTTAAATTTGCAGAGGAGAATCACCAGTACAAAGATGGACGTTAATTTCAAATTAAAACTTTGCTAGAAAGCTGGTCAGGAAAAAAATCCAAAAAGATTTCACTCAACTAATAGAAAGTAGTTGAAAAATGTGATTAATCAAGAAAAATGTTGCGATTATTTTGTTAAAATATTGTAAAGCGTGACACCGCATCGATAACTTTTTCAAACCGATACTAGGATTAATACTCAGTTCAAAAAAGCAATTTTATTTATTTATTTATTTATTTAAAAAAAACTCAAACTTTACTACATGGATTTTAATTTATGATCAGCTCTATTAGTCTAAGGTTTACCTCAAACTAAAAATGGGAACAAAGCAAAAAAAAAAAAAAAAATTTCTGCGGGTATTTTTGGGAGCGTAACCCCGCAATAAACGAGGGAATGCTACTATCCCTTTATATATATATATATATATATATATATATATATATATATATATATATATATATATATATATATATATATATATATATATATATATATATAATATAATGACACTGTGTAAGATTTAGTCTATTTTTCATTAAAAATGACTAAATTAAATCATTATAAACTCAAATAAATGTGTTCTTAACGACCATTAGTATGTTTTAAAAATAATCGTTGGTCTAATTATTATTAGATTATATTACATGGTGGAGGGGGCGGGGGGGTGGCTCCGGAGGTCGCTATGTCTGTTATAGCTACGGACAGAAATGTTTATGCCGCATTTCCCGTTATGCCCTTAAATTCCACATACTTCCCGGGAGTATGTGTAATTTCTTTGCATGCGCCTGGGAGCTTTAGGGACATTACGGTAAATGCAGCAATAAACACACCCCTCCTGTTGTCCTAGCTAAATCTTACACAGTGTCACTTTAAGAGTATACTGTCGCTAACAGCTGTTGAATTGAGTACGATCAAATAAAAGGGAATAAAGCAAAAAAAAAAAGCGTGTTTCAGTTACTGAGGTTATTTGTGTGGAAACCACCCCCCCTTCATAAACTAGGGAACGCTGTCCCTTTAATTGAGCACGATGTTTCATTTTTCCAGCTCTTCATGTCGCTCTCAACCATTTGCAGGGTCTTTAAGAAAGGAATGATGTGAAAATCTAAAGTATGACTGATGGATGCTGCGGACCGCTAATCACATCTAATGATTTGTTGTAAACTCCAAAACGCCGCTCTGGTTTGACTGTTTACACCTTCTGTGCTCTTGACCAGGGGGGCAGAGATTGCGCAAGACTCTGAGCGACGAGAAGGACATCAAGGCCGCAGAAAGTTTTTTTTCCCTCGGGGGGGTTGGGGGGGGCGGGTCGGAAAGAGGACGAGGAGGAGTCGCCTCCAGCCGGCCCCTGCCCGCAGATGGATTCTTCCCGATCGGCGAAGAGGAGACAGGAAGCTGGGAGCTCCCGCACGCTGTGAGCGCTAAAAGATGACGCGCGGATGCGCAAGTGCAACGAGCAGCCGGCGGGGGGGCGGCGCCCCTCCCCAGCCCGCGCGCGTGCGCCCCTGCCCGTCGTCCGGTAAGCCAGCGTTCTACGTTTGTGTCAGCATGTTTGCCACGGTCAGAAGGTGTTTTTGTGTTTTCGGGCCGGCGCTGTCAGCGCGTGTTTGCTGTGACAACACGGGCGCCTGGTGGATGGCTTTTTCATAGCCTGTTGATCCCACCTGCCAGATGCTTGGCCTCGGGTCGATGTAACCTGCGCTCAACATTTACGGGGCTCAAGTTAGGCCGCGGAAAGTGCTTGTCAAGTTTACAATGTTGAGACGGCTTAAGGGGAAGCGGGCCTTCCAGCGGGGCCCGACAACCACAGAGGTCACCATATTTTTTTTTCTTTGCCGACCCGTCGGTGCTCGATGCTCCATCAAATTGTAATTGTCGGTCTGTCGCTTCGCCTCCCCCCAAAAAATTAAATCCATCATCCTACTAAATAATAAAACGTATGAAAGAAACAGTACTCGCTCGGCCGTGAACAAAAAGCAAAAGCTCATCTTTGCAGTCAATCATCCAAATGAAGTAGACGAGCTTAAGACAAAATAAACTAATCACACGCCGCAATGCCTAGTGTTTGTTCCCTTGGCACTAGACTCAAATCAGCAATCATGTCTACTGGGCATACACACAACATTGTGATTCGAGCGTGCTTATGTATCTCTCTACTGTTTTTTTTTTCTTTCTTTTTTTCAGAAATAGTAACATTAAACAAAATTGAAGCTTAAAATTTTGCTTAACTTAACTCATTCAATGCCAAGGACATATTTTCACGAGTCCGGACATTCAATACTTACATAAGTACCAGGAAATGAATGTCCTTAATGTACTTTAGTATCAGTTTAGAACTAAAGTATCGGGGATTGAATGTCTGGACTCTTAAAAAACACGTAAAAATACGTCTCTGGCATTGAATGAGTTCATTTAGGAGATAATGTTTTTTTTTTCTTTTCATTTTTTTACTGTCTAACTTGGATTTCCTGGCCAATCAGAGTAAGCCTTTCCCTCTGCGATAACAGTTGGTTACTCGAATGCCGTCATGCCATTGCGCATCCCAGAATGCTTTGCAAGCGATTGATTATACCAAGCATAGATTAATAGAAGAAGTGTTTTATTTTATTTTATTTTGGTGTCTGTAAATTGTCTTACACTTAATGTGCTAGACTGACAACAGCAAAGAAGAACCACAAAGGCTGGAAAACAAGAAATGAGCTGGCTCCCATATCCATATCCATCCATATTAATGGATGTAATTATGGATAAAAAGCAATGGTGGTTTTTATTGGACAACAATGTTGAAGTCACACAGTGAAGGGATGAGGCGCACTTGAAGCGCCCTAATCTTGATGTGTTTTGACACAGCCAAATTCACTCAAGTGCGGCTTGAATCTCACATGAAACTTTGGATGGCGAGCTGCTGGCTGGCGGCCTAAGCTGGCTCTTTTTTTTTGCAGACCTCTGGCCAGGGGATTTTATTTTTTTTGTTCTCTCCCACACCTCCGTGTCCTTGTGCGGAATGTCCTTGTTTGTGTTTTGGGTGTCATTTGTCAAGATTTGGTCTCTTCACAATGAAGGGAATAAAAAAAAAAAAAAGGCACCTGGCTGACTCACTTTGAGTCGGTGACTAAATCGGTGACCCACTGACTCACGCGTCATGCCCGAGGCGGGCGAGGCTCGGTCCTCGCCTCGTTCCCGATAGCTGACTTGAAATACGGGACGCGTCTCCGGCAGGCGTCCTCCAAACGGCCGCCACGATCTGTCAAAACATGTCGGCAAACATTCTTGGAAAGCGGCTGCCCCCCTCTCGTAATCCTAACAGCAATAAAATATAACGTAACATACATATATACACTACCAATCGAAAGTTTGGAAACACCTTTGTCCACACAAAAAACATCCTTGGTCCTTCTTCTTTACAACTCATACTAAAAAAGAGCATTGAAAGAAGACACTAGGGAGCTGAAATTTCATCACTAGGGAGCTGAAATTTCATCCAGATGGTGACAACAAGTCAAAGGTCAACATGGCACAACCACTTAGTTATCACACTATCAGGAGTGTGCGATCCCTTGGATAAAATACTGCCAGAATGATGTGGATGAAAATGACCCAAAAATGGCCAAAATATTGCACACGAGGTTAAAAAAAATCAATTTACTAAGTCTTGAAAATATACAGCTGTCAACTGAAAGTCATTCCAAGTCAGTGAGCACCATCCACATCAAAAAGCAAAATATGTTCAAAGCTGTGGACTTTACAAAAGGGGCCTTTATTCGAGAATATAACACTATTTTGGTCTGATTCTGCAGATTATTCCTTCAATGTTTCTTTATAATGTCAATGACTCAAGTATTGATGAAAAACGTTTGAAATAATGAGAAAACACTGAATGGGAGGGTGTTTTGAAACTTTTGACTTGTACGGTGTATATTAGAAGAGCGGAAATGTATAGCCACGTGAAATGGCAACATGAGTTTGAATTCCATAACACATTTTATTTTTTTTGTTCCATGAATGATGGGAAAAAGTTTTGAAATAATTGATCTTGGTCACATTTTTTTCCCCTAACTGAACAGGGGTCCGTAGACTCGTTTTAATGCTATGTAAAATTTTGTTGTTGTTTTCTTTTTAACATTATTCAGCTTGTGCCGTAACTTTGTGGTTGCGCAAATTCCCAGACACGACACGATAGTGTGGAGCGGCTCAGACTTGTCACACTGGGCCGTCACGCAGCCACAGCTTTCACTTCCTGTGGCCAAAGGTCGCGGGGGGTCGTCGGCCCCGCTGGGGGTCAGCCGCAGCGGATGATGTGCGCTCTGTTTTGTTGAGCGAGGCTTTACGAGACGTTTGTGGCCAGTTGGAGATTGCAGTTAAAATGACGAAATGACTTCATATCGTTCATAAAAAACTTCATTTGGAGGTTTGTTTACATTTTATAAAACATAAAGAAAAATACACTCGTTAATTCAGAGTTGTATTGACTTCCTTTGACATCTTTTTTGTTCCAGTTGATATTTACAGGAATTGCTTAATCATGGAGAATTTATTGATTAATTAGTAAAAAATTGTAACCACTTGACAGCACTCGATTTTTTTCAGAACGACACAAGTATGACGATGTACTCAAGTCTTAAGTGGTACCGATACCACTGGTACTTTTTCGATACATACAATTTCCCAAAAACTGGGGACGTCCGATATCACTTTTTCTCAGACAAGTCACCATTACCAAAACCGAGTACCAATACGACTGGTAATTTTAATAAGCAAAAATGACATTCTTCAAAAAATAAGACCTATCAATTCAGTTTTACGTCGTGGATGATGTTTTATGACCTGGAATGACTTTCACTTCACAGCTGAGCGTTTTACATATCTTGCTGTTCCGAAATTCATCGTTTGTTGCCGTTGCCATTATCGGCGTTCCGCCAATTTTTCAATCTGTAATTGTCAGTTTATCAGTCCATTGTTTGCTGATTTCTGTCACCGCCAATCCACCATTTTTTTTTTCAAACTGGACTAATCTGTATTCATCAATCCATCGGTACGTCGTTTGAGTTTATTGTCTTGTCTTTGTGGACTGTGACATGATGATGGCACTTTAAGACATAGCCGTTAATTGGTCTCTACCGCCACCTACTGTCTTGAGGTGAAATATAGTGCTGACATAATATTGCTGACATAGTTTTGACCGCCGCTCAACGGAATGTTGCAAAAATCGCAGGAAATCAATGTTATAAGTCCCATCAAAATGCATCTAGAAATATGTAATTATAATGGTTTTATATGGTCCAATATTTGGACAATGATTATTTTCTGTATACATAATCTGGCACGTTCAACTTCAATCACATAGAAATGTCAGAATTTTTGCATTTTGAAGTTTTACTTGTTTTAATCATCTGCTGGAAATTTCAGCTCCCTAGTGTTTTTAATCCCATTGATTGTTGAACGATATAAAAACAAAAAAATCAAATGAATTTCCGTAATTTGTAACATAATGCCACAAGGGTTAAGAACATTTGAGGTAACCAAACCCCACTGATTTTTTTTTTTTGGGAAGACCCTTATATATATATATATATATATATATATATATATATATATATATATATATATATATATATATATATATATATATATAATCGTATTCCTCTAACATTGACAAAGTTCAGACGGCACTTCCCTGATAACCCGAACAAAATCAAATCTTAATCCATTAAAATGATAAACGGCGTTTGGATCTCGGACGAAATAGCGGCTTGCCGGGGTCCCGCGATGCAGCCTTACTCAGTTTTAGCCAGAGAGAGATTGATTACGCAACGCGGAGTGCCACAGGGCAACTCCAATCTGGAAGTGCTTAAAGTTCGTAGAGAGGCGCGCCGATGACTGGCGGGCAAATTGAAAGGGGCGCGATCTGACAAAATGGAATTTGCATTTGTTGAATGGATTCCCGGGGACAAACGTTTCCCATGCTGTCGTCAGAGAAAACCGATCTTTTGTCGCGCTCCAAAATCTCAACCCGAAATGCCGAGGGAAATGATTCCCCTTCGGCCAAGATCTGATGCGGGACTCGTTTGCTTTGACTTCTTCGAGTTCAAACGGCTCCAATCGTTTGAGCAAGGCACTTAATGCTTTCGGATCGTGAAATCAACTCCTGTCGTTATCGTAAGATCTCCTTCCTTAGAAGCGCTTTTCCGAAAAATAGCGAAGAATGTTAACGAGAGTGTTTTTTTGATGCAAACAATAAGTGGTATCGCGGTGAAATTAGCAGGTCCCGTTCATTAATCATGGCGTCTGCGGGCCGCTTTGAAGCATCAGGCCAGGTCGTTAGAGCCAGCCTGTCTGGGGCGCGAGCGGGCGACGCGGAAACACTTTGGAGACTTCTGGTTCGCCCAGACTCGAGACACGCTCGTAATGATCGCCGGGTGTATTTGTGTGTGCGCGTGTGCTACTTTTCTCGGCGTGGGCTTCATTTGGAGAAATAACAGCGAGAGCACAAAAAGGTCAAGCGGGAAGGGAGTTAGCGAATGTGTGTCGTGACTAGATCACTTTTCACGATGCACTCCAAGTTTGAACCATAGCTATAGGACAGTTTTTTAAACGATTATTTTTTAGTTTTTTTTTTAGCTATATTATTTACGGCTTAATATTCTATACCAGTATTTTTCAACCACTGTACTGGCGCTGTAGTGTTCTGCGTGATATTGTCAGGAATCTTGTGGGAAATGATCCAGTTTCACATTTTATTTCGAAAATTTTGGAAACAATGTGCCATTGTCAGCTGTGAGACCCGGGTTTTCCTGTGTAATCATGTCATAAATATTATTCGCCAGTGGGCGGCAGCACAGTACTTTGAGACAAGATTTTAAGGGGTGTTAAACGGTGTTTATTTGATTCTCGTCGATAAAACTTTGATTGGAATTACTTTACATTGTTAATATAGGGTACGGTGATTTTTTTCTGCTGGTGATTTTATATATATACATACATACACATATATATATATATATATATATATATATATATATATATATATATATATATATATATATATATATATATATATGTATATATATATATATATGTGTGTATATATATATATGTATATGTATGTATGTATGTATGTATGTATGTATGTATGTATGTATGTATGTATGTATGTATGTATGTATGTATATACATATAAATATATATGTAAATATAAAAATAGATAGATAGATAGATAGATAGATAGATAGATAGATAGATAGATAGATAGATAGATAGATAGATAGATAGATGCATGATGCATTATTGTACATATTTATATACATATATACATATGTGTGTGTGTGTTTAGATTATATACATTATATGTAAATATGTGTATAATCATATATGTACATGTACAGTCATATAAACGATGCACACAAATATGTCTAGCTAGATAGATAGATAGATAGATAGATAGATAGATAGATAGATAGATAGATAGATAGATAGATAGATAGATGCATGATGCATTATTGTACATATTTATATACTATATATACATATGTGTGTGTGTGTGTGTTTAGATTATATACATTATATGTAAATATGTGCATAATTATATATGTACATGTACAGTCATATAAACGATGCACACAAATATGTCTAGATAGATAGATAGATAGATAGATAGATAGATAGATAGATAGATAGATAGATAGATAGATAGATGGATTTTTTTTACAATTTATTTATTGATAGATTGTTTCACTCTTGCTCACTTTTCAAGACTAAGGATGTAAACTAGAAAGACAAAGCGATGCAGCCGGAGCCGCTCGTGTGTTTTCTGTCTTTTGTCTCCCTCTTGGCCTCCCTCCCCGGAGTCCTTTAAAACCGGCGAGCACCGGAAAGAGGAAATCTTTTCCTCTGATCATCTCTCCCGCACGTCCAAAATGTGTTCCCATTTAAGGTGAGGATCAACCGAGCGCTCTCTGTGTGGCTTCCTTTTAAAAGCAACTCAATCAGGCAGGAATTCAGGTTATTGGGGTCAGGGACGCGCTCAAGCTACCTCTGTCAGACACGGGACCAGAGAAGGCCGAGGACACGCGTTTGTCACGTCGGGAGGACGTCTTCACCTCGGAAACGCAACTTTATCTGAACCGTCGCTCCAAACGTCCAAGTCTGGATTCACTTGCTGGCATGTGCCTGAGCAAAAGTGCCAAAAGTACGTACTGACACTCCGTTGTTGAAAACAAGTACCGATCAACAAAAAAAAAAAAAAAAAACAGCAAAGGTGTCCAGACACTGAAATGTACATTCAACAATTTTCAAATACCAGGTGTAAATATTCAAGCCAGATCTCTAAAAGTGTTTACTGTAAGCACGTCTTTGGATTGAAGGACTTCCCACCATTGCTAATTAGTTCTAACAGCATACTAGCGTAACTTTCCAGTGACCCTGCAAGCTTAATCTTGTAGAAGCGCTTGCCGCAGAGGAAGTTCCAGCTGATGTGGAAAATCCTACAGGAGAGTCATTAGAATTCCTCAGTGTACGAGGAGCCCTATATTCTCTTCGCTCGCCGTCTTTGCTAACGCTCTAACCTTCGTTCCTTTCGCTAGAAATAACACTGCCCTCACTTGTTGCCAATACCAAGTGCGATAAGGCAGCAATAACAGAAAACAGAGAATGCCCTGGATTTCTAAACTGGCCTACAAAAGCAATTTCTCAATTGTTTGAAGGCACTCACATGTTTTATTTTCTATTTTTTTTTCTTATTCCTCGCACTTTTTGACATGAATCTCCTTCCGCATAATTCATTCGATTTACATCGTGCCATATTAAAAATATTCCAAAAGTTCATGGCACTCATGCTATTATTTTTCTCATTTTAAATAGCATTCTAAGTTTTTCCAAAATTCAACACTTTTCACCCTCAAATTTCCTGTTCAGTCCCCATGAAATGTTCCCTGCAAAGGTTGTTTCTACGGTCGTTCCGATTTCCAGTATTACAAATTTGTTTGCTTTTGAAATCTAAATCATTCAAGTCGTCTCAGAAACAATTTGTCAAATATTACCACTACCCGAAAAAAACGTTCACCATTACATGGATAACAAAAAAAAATCCGATTCATTCTGGATAACACATTTAACAAATCACATTCAAATTGTTCTCAGTACCAGTTATAAAAGTTCACTTCACCGTGGAAATAATTGTCAAGCTACCTATAGATGAAATTGTATTCAGTTGCTTTAAAGGTTTTCATATCAGCGACATTTAAAGGGTTAACTTTCCTCAAGTCCACAGTTTTGGATCAACCAGACTAAAAAACAGAAAATTCATTCCCCTGCAATAAAACATTATAACGGCAATAAATGTCCAGCTTTTGAAAAAATGCCTGGCAGCAATGGATGCTGCATACCAGCAATGATGACAGGGTGCAGCATGGAATGTATGGTGGGGGGGAAAAAAAAAAAGCGTATGCATGAAGTAGAGCACTTAGCAACAAGAAATTGCCGGAAAAATTACAGTTGCAACATTATTGCTGTTTTGTTTTTCACGCCATTCACTTTATTATGACCGTAGTATAAAACCTGAACCTGATACACAAAAAACAAACATTACAAGGAAAGGGACTACTGTAGAATGTAATATAACCATAACCCCCAAAATACAGAGTGTTCTGTGTCTGAAACTGTCTCTGTTTTATGAACTGATTAGACAAAGATTAACCTTTAGCCAAGTGCTGAAAAGCTTTACGAAAGAAAGGATGTGCACATGATCTCAACATATAAGCTTATCTGTGATATTCAGTAGAGCTGATTGCTTTTTCGGAGACAGGCTCATTAATCTTCAGTGATGTGACACGAGATGGCAGCGGCCGCAAAATCAACTCAGAGATCTGTAGGAACCGTCTTTTTCAATGAAAAAATTAAGATAACGTACCTAAAGAATCTCCAGACCTGAACCCGATAGAGCATGCAAACAGGCATTCACATTACTTTCAATTAATCTAACATGCATGTAGTGTATTGGATAACACGAGTGTATCCACGCAAACAGGACTCTATCATATGAAATTGTGATTTTTATTTTTTGTGCTTTTTTTTTTGGGGGGGGGGGTGGAATGTAAGCGTCGAAAACTGTACTCCACTGACATCCTTCCCCCTCAAACTCATTCAAGTTTCTGCCACTTTTTGAATGTGGGTGGAAGCCGGAGTCAACCCACGCAGGCTCGGGGAGAACATGCAAACTCCACACAGGAAAACCAGATCGAGCTGGATTTCAACTCAGGTCTCTGAGCTGTGAAGCGGACGTGCTAACCACAATAGATTACTTTAAACACTATTTAAAAATTACCATAGCGCCTAAAGTAATCATTGCTAGAATACTTCATTATTATATAAAGAGTAATAAAAGTATTCAACTACATTAGTCCTAATAACTAAAAGTAATTGATATATTACCAAAGTAATCAATTACTTTAGTACTTCCCATATAAAGTGATTACTTTAAGTTAGTAAGTACTAAAGTGATTTATTACTTTAAAAGGCCTTTAATTTTGTCCCTTAGCCAAACACTCGAAAAAAAAAATTAAAAATATTTGAGGAAATATTATACATCAGTATCTGGGATTGAAATGTCGCTTAAAAAAAGTTTTTAGGATTGAATCAGTTAAAATTGCTACTACAATACGTCATTTCACTTGGAAATCAAATTAATTCATTGACAGCCCAGTAAAAATGGATCTTTTGACGTCTATTGCCGTCAATGGTATGGAATGAGTTAACACGGACCTTTAATCTGCTAATACTCCATTTTTTTTCCTATTTTTATACCTTGCTCTTCAAAACTTCCATCATTATTTTTTTTTTTTCTTTCTCACGCTGCCCTCCAAAACCGTGATGACTTTTGCAGCTCCAGGTTGCTTCAAGTGCTTCCTCTCATCTGAGCTGACATGTTTAAGGCCATGTGTATTTTACAAAGTCGTCCCCCCTCCCAAAAAAAAAAAAAAAAAATCCAGTCGGAGCACCTTTTGGCACCACGTGCGAACGCCGGCCCGCTTCAAAGGCGCCGTTCTCCTCATTCATGGCTACGGAAGAACCATTAGCCGTTTAGCCGCTCGGTACGGACCGGCGGCAGGAAACGGCTAATCACTCACTCGGGTTCCTCATCGGGCACTCAATATGTTTTCCCTAATTGGAATCTCTAATTAAGTCCAGCTTGTATTGTCTGACTCCAGGCCAAGCTCCAAATGTGTTCCGCTTCTCCTAAATCTGCCACTAGGTAACTGCGAGTACTCACAAGCCAGTAATCACCTAGATAATCACCACAGCGTGACATAAAATGCGTCTTAAAACGCTCTAATAAATATTTTGATGACTCCGCGGAGAAATATGAGGCCTTCCTCGACTCTGCCGAGTGTTTACCGCTCTTAATGTTTTGGTTTTACGGCATGCGATTTCGGGAGGACGTTTGCAAAATCCGCCCCGCGAGCCAGCCAGATGTTTTTCCCAGAGGCCAAAAGCAGAATTAAAAAAAAAAAAAAAGGGAGAGCAGGTCCAGCAGGTGGTGGGAAACGAGTCCAAATAAATCCCTGGATGGGTGAAGGAACAGCTGACGTTAGCCGTGTCACCGGGCCGCTCTCGAGCGCGACGATAAATCTCGTCGCCCGATGACGATACGCTGCGACTCCAGAGGTCAAACGCGATCCAGCGTTCTCGCTGTGACAAAGACGACACGTGAAAAACGATTTTGTTTTCCCAGG